>NW_027551571.1:13900367-13937149 GCF_008692635.1 Crocuta crocuta
TCTCTTGAATGTTGACAACAAACTGAGGGCTGATGGGGGTGGGGGGGAGGGGAAGAGGGGTGATGGGCATGGAGGAGGGCACTTGTGGAGATGAGCACTGGGTGTTATATGGAAACCAACTTGACAATAAACTATTTAAAAAGTAAATAAAATAAAATAAAATATAAAATAAATCCAGAGGGTCACCATCTCTCTGCACTGTTTGCTTCAAGGGACCAGAACCAGCTCTACCACCACAAACTACCAGCCTCCGTCAACACTAAAGAGAATTGGAGAGGCAGGTAGGGTTGGTCTACATATTGAAGGTACAGAGTTCATGGCTTCCCCCCAAAACAGGGGAAGAGGTAGACTCTAAGAATCACTTGTAAAAACTGGAAGTTGTTATGGGTTGAATTGTGTCCTTCCAAAATTCATATGTTGAGGTACTCAATACATTAGACTGTGACCTTACTTGGAAACAGGGTCATTCAGAAATAGTGAAGATGAGGTCACAGTGGGGTAGAGAAGGCCCTAATCCAATATAACTGGTGTCCTTTTACAAAGGGGAA
Organism: Crocuta crocuta; assembly: GCF_008692635.1. Classification (NCBI taxonomy): domain Eukaryota; kingdom Metazoa; phylum Chordata; class Mammalia; order Carnivora; family Hyaenidae; genus Crocuta; species Crocuta crocuta. The sequence continues at coordinate 13,900,916 of NW_027551571.1, forward strand.
ACTTGAACACAGATAAGCACACAGGGAGAGCAACATGTGAGGACTGAAGTGATGCTACCACAAGCCAAGGAGCCACCAGAAGCTGGGGGAGTGGGGGGGAGGGACATGGAATAGATCCTCCTTTCATGATTCAGAAGGAAGCATGCTGCCAACACCATGATTTTGGACTTCTGGCCTCTATAACTGTGAGACAATTAGTTTCTGTGGTTCTAAGACACCTGGCTTGTGATGTTTTGTTAGGGCCACCCTAGGAATATAATTCAGAAATATTTGCAAGAACCGGGGACTTGCATTTCACTTACTTATTTGATGTCTGCTTTAGCATTAGAATTATTGACCTGCCCCTTTGTTACCTAAGCAAGAAGAAAGAAAACTGGAGAGAACCAGTGTGGTGGTGAGATGCCAGGAAGAAAGAAGAGGAAGGAAAAGAAATATCTGTCTGACTTCTCAGGTTCCAAGAGTTACAGCAGATGCCTGCGGCCCTGGGGTTGGTTGCAAAGAGTAGATGAGTGTGAGAACCATCCAACATAGGAGGCAGAAAGACCCACAATCAATGGGATGTAGGCTGAATACTACCATTTGGGAATGGGCCAAAAGGACCAGCCAAATGTCAGAGGGACCTCTGGTACCTAGAGAAATCTCATAGAAATGAGCGCCTGTCACAGAGCGCATTGCAGCTACCACTCTTCCTCTTGGAACTCATAGTTCATGAGCTAGAAGAGCTCATGAGTTCAGACAACCCAGAAGGAGGCCATACCTCAACAAGGCAAGGAAGATGCTTGTTCTCACTAGGGTCTCTTCATCCCACTCCAAGATACCTAAGGGACTAAATGTCACCAAGCATGCACATACACACACTGGCACACATGCACGCACACATCCTCTTTCAAAGCCACTAGCACCAGAAAGAGAAGCCAGACATTACTAGATCGAAAAAGAAAGCTGTGAACCAAATTTGAGGCTGAAGCTGACTCAAGTTTATTCATTATTAGAAATAAATCTTAAATTACAAAATAAGATTGTTCTAATAACCAACCATAACTAAAAGTTATGTTGGCATCCGGGTTAGGTATTGTTCAGAGAGTCACTACCTGGTATGAAAAGGAGATTCCAGATGGTTTCATGGGGGAAAAAAATGTGAAAAAATAGTTAAAATAAAATCCCCATTATAGGTATAAAATTGAACAAGTGGAGACTCCTCAATAAGCCAGTTATGTGTAAAGTGATGAAGAATGATATCAGCTGACTTTTCAAGGAGGCAGTGAAGAGGTGAGATACCTGGGGGGTCGGAGGGGGCCTGAAGATCCCCTGGACCAGGACAGTCAGGAGAAACATGGTCAGGCATACCTGAAGCCAAGCCTCGAATGGAAGGATGGAGTTTGAGTAAATGGAGAAGGAAGAAGAAGGACTGACATCTTTTTCAGCAAAGTGATAAGCAAAGGCCTGGCCCCCGGGTCGGTGCTTGTGAAGGACTTGGCGAATCTGCATTCTGGGAACAGGAAATGGTGTGTGCAAGGACCCAGAGGTGGGCAAGTGTCAGGGCCTTGGGGTGGGGATAAAATATTTTGGATAGGAGAACCACAGGAAAAAAACTAGGAAGATGGGGCCACCCCGCAGGGATTGTCAGTGTCAAGCTAAGTGGACTGGCACCAAGTCATCTGTGCTCAGAAAACCAGTGGCCTTGTCTGCCTTCCTTGCACGGGTCTGACCGCCAGCACTTGGAAGTGTCTCTGGGCCCATGAGATGTTGGGTGAAGGGATAACTGCTGGCCAGGTCTCAGGGACCAGGCAGAATCCCCAGCCTGACTTCACAAAGTACCTGCACCGCCAGAGCCCCTGGAGGGGGCAGGGATTGAGAGCCGGCAACGGAGGCCACCGCTCCAGCCCCCACTCTGGCCTGGGGAGGCGGAATCGGCTGCTGAAGCTTATGAGACAGTGTGTTTTATCTGGCTTCTGGCCACCAGAGAAAAACGGCAACAAAGGAAAGAGGAGAAGATATGGATTATTGGCGTGGAAGGCCTAATGACAAACACATTTGCATGTATTTCTACAAGGAGAGTCTGCCCTCTCTGTGGCCTGTTTGGGTTTTCATCTGTGCTGCAAAGGGCAAAGCCAGGTGCTAGATGGAGATAAGGTCTCTCCTCCTCCCAGGGCCCTTCGTTTAACGCGCCTCCCAGCCCCAGAGTGTGGGCCAGTGCACCACGAGCCTGATCTCCTCCTTGTAGTTTCTCTGTTTTTGCTGAGGGTTGACTGGGCTTTCTCAGAAAGCATGGACCATACTTAATTTCATGGTGAATGGCACAGAAGATATACCCTTTTTCATCACCCATGAGCCCGGTCCCATATTTGACACTCATGTATATTGTCTCATTTAACCCATGAAAGTCCCTACAAGATAATGGATCTTATCCCCATTTTAAAGATGAGAAAGCTAAGGCTCTTTCTATTTCACCATACCACCTCCCAGTGTGAGAGGAGAGCAACAAAGATTACTAAAGATGATTAAAATTGAGATTCACAGATTTCAGATTTGGAAGGAACTTTAAATAACATCTTCCCCAATCTTCTCACCAGGCAGTTGATGAAACAGGGGTCAAAGAGGGAAAACACTTACACAAGGTTTCATGGAGCCCAGGAGAAAACACTGTCATGTGCACACCAGCCCCAGCCTGTCATAATTTGGAGGCAATTTAAACAAGGCAAGATTAAGGATAGGAGAAGGAGCTGTTCATTATCAGGGGGCTATGTGTGGCTGGCTAGGGAAATCAATCAGCTCCCTAATCCTGTGAGCCCCAAACCCCTAAGCCTAGGAACGTCTGTCCGAGCACATCTAAGAACATTGCTGCTTGTGGGTGATGGGTAAACATCTTCATATGACATCCACACATCTGTCACACTGAGACCCCAGGTTTCACCAACATCCCAGCCTTTGAGGGCCCAACCTTTGTTTCCCTCACTCTGTACAATCCAAGGCCAAGCACGCAGAGAGAACACTGGCCATGGTTGAGCAATGGATGGACCTTGCTAAAGCTGGAATGTGAATTGCAAATTATAAACAGAGTGTCAGCTGGGATAAACTCGTTTAACTTACCAGGAGACCTTGTCCACAATGTCAATTAGGAGGAAAATAAAAGGATGTCTGGAGAAACAGTAAGAAAAGAGGAACAGAGAAGCAAAAGGAGAAAAGACAGTGAATACAAAGACTCCAGAGCCTGTCAAGCAGTGATCACCTGTGTGCTTGGAGTCTGGCCAATGGCTCTTATGGTGAAATCCCAAAATAACCCAATCCCAGCTGGACCAGTAAACCTGGAAGGAGGGCCCTGGTAAGAGGCTGGCCTGGCAGCAACATTTCAAGCCCAGCAATGCCAGACCCACTGACCCATCTCCCCCTCAAGCTCCTATCCATCCACAGGCATCCATGGTCCTAAAATTCGCCAGCCTCAGGTTGAGGCCCTGAACAGATGAGCAACAGACTGGACTGTGTGGGGGGGCCCTCTGTCCCATCAAAAGGTAAGGTCATTCTTTCCTATGCCCAGTATCCAGTGGGTCTGAGTGAGCCCTTGATCTCCAGTACTCACCAGGATACAAATAATGTATATTCAGAAATTAGCATAGTGCTTAGCACATGGGAGGGGCTCACTACATGGGGACTATGACTATTTACAATCTTTGTCAGGCAGGGCAGAAACTCACATACAAAGATTCAGTTCCTTTTCTTCCTGGGCACACAGATGCTACTCCCTAGGCTCCCCTGCAGTTAGGTCATGTGTTGAAGTCCAGGCCTGCTGACTATGGCAGAGGTGCTCTACTCTACTTTTAGGCCTGGCCCATTTAAAACCTTCCATGTGTAATCCTAACTTTTCCCCCCATCTGTCAGCCAGATACGGAAGACCCAGCAGAGCAGTCCACAGCCCTAGGGGAAGGCAAAACCGCAGGATGGAGGAGCTAATATCCAGAAGTGGATGTATCTGATGCCACTTGGAGAGATACTAGGAACATCATGTTGGACTTTGTGTGATGAGAAATAAGTCTTCTATTATATTAAACCACAGAGATTTGGGGATGTGTTACAAGCATTAGTATGATTCACCTAACTAACAAGCCTAAGACTCTAAGCTTGGTTCCCTCAGAAAATTCCACTAGGACTGGAGTCCTGTTTGGACCTCCAATTTTTTTTCTTCCATATTTGCATTTAAACTATTTAGTTAACATATAGTGTAATATTGGTTTCAGAAGAATTTAGTGATTCATATCTTACATATAACAGCCAGTGCTTATCATCATTAGTGCCCTCCTTAAATGCCCATCACCCATTTAACCCACCCCTGCACACCTCCCCTCCAGAAACCCTCAATTTGTTCTCTGTTATTAAGAGTCTCTTATGGTTTGCTTCCCTCTCTCCCCACCCCCACATGTTCATCTGTTTTGTTTCCTAAATTCCACATATGCTTAAAATCATATGGCATCTGTCTTTCTCTGACTGACTTATTTTGCTTAGTATAATATAATCTATACCATTGCAAATGGCAAGATTTCATTCTTTTTGACGGCTGAGTAATATTCCACTGTATGCATTTATATATATATGTTATATNATATATATATATATATATATATATAACACACACACATTTTCTTTATCCATTCATCAGTCAATGGACACTTGAACTCTTTCCATAGTTTGGCTATTGTTAATAAGGCTGCCATAAACATCAGGGTGCATGTGCCCCTTTGAATCTGTATTTTTGTATCCTTTAGGTAAATACCTAGTACTGCAATTGCTGGATTATAGGGTCTTTCTATTTTTAACCTTTTGAGGAAACTCCATACTGTCTTCCAGAGTAGCTGCACCAGTTTGCATTCCCACCAGCAGTGTAAGAGGGTTCTCCTTTCTACACAACATGCAGAAGAATGAAACTGGATCATTTCCTTATACCATATAAAAACAATTCAAAATGGATGAAAGACCTAAATGTGAGATGGGAAACATCAAAATCCTAGAGGAGAACATAGACACACAGGCAGTAACCTCTCTGACCTTGGTAGGAGCAACTTCTTACTAGACACGTGGCCAGAGCCAAGGGAAACAAAAACAAAAATGACCTATTGGGACTTCATCAAGATAAAAAGCTTCTGCATTGCAAAGGAAACAGCCAAACCAAAAGGCAGCCTACAGAATGGGAAAAGATATTTGCAAATGACATACATATCTGATAAAGGGTTACTATCCAAAATCTATAAAGAACTTACCAAACTCAACAACCAAAAAAACAAATAATCCAATTAAGAAATGGATTTTTTCCAAAGAAGACATCCAAGTGGCTCACAGATCCATGAAAGGACGCTCAACATAACTCATCATTAGGGAAATGCAAATCAAAACCATGATGCAAATTAACAATACAGGACACAACAGATGTTGAACCCCCAATTTTGATGAAACCTTGACCTTCTTTCTAGCTCCTGAACGCATCTCTATGAGGCCTGACCCTTTCTCTCTACTCCAGGCCACTATCAACAGTCCTTTTGCCATTGGGGCAGACCTTACTGGTACTACATCCTATCTCCTGCCAATCCAAGAGCCTTCTCCTTAAGGACAGAGGGTCACATCCCGATCCCACCCAACTCCATGCAAGAGGGGCTCAACGGGCTCCTTGGAATGCCTTGCAGCTGAGGCAAGGAGTTGGAACAATCTGTGCTTCACTCAAGAAGGGCAATGGGAAATAATGAAAAGGACAGTAGATCCACTATCAGTTAACATCAAAAGGAAAAATGCAAAGGCCACAGTTTATAGTTTTAGGATATGGAAGCATGGGTTATAATCCAGAAGCAAAGCCATGGACACATTCATTACACACACACATCAACACTGTGGCATAGGAACAACTTGCCAGTGGGTGTAGTTAACTGAGCCACCTGTATGTGTGTCATTACAGCTTTATACACTCACTTCCTTTCTTTCTCTCCCCAGCACAACTCTTCTTAGATCTCATAGCCATTACTTCTAATTAGCCTTAGTTATTCATACATGGTTAGTCTATGGACTAACTTGACTTGGAAAATGCAGCACATGGGAAACCTTATTACATGTACATTCTTTAAAATCCTCATTGTCTCTTATAGCACACACTTTATATACACTCGACAACTGGACCCTCTACTCCTGTGGCTTCTCCGTGCCCCCTGGATGCTGCTACATGTTGGAATGGCTGCTATGTATCACTCTGCAAAGGATACGTTAGTTGGAACTCATGTTCTTCTAAAGCACACTTGTTGATTCACTGCACATCATGGAGAGTGTGTTCCTCAGCTCCTACCTGGGTTTCACCGTCTGCATCCAGGGCAAAGGCGAGAGCCTAGGTTAATGTCACCAGACTCCTTTTTATTTCTCACCTTCCGAGAGAACCACTGAAACCAAATTCAATATTCCTTTCATTCAAGATACCAACCAGGGTCAATGCAGAGCAAAAAGTTGCCAGCATACATAACGTTTGCATTTGAAAATTAATTTTAACTCGGGACAGCCACTAGTGATCCCTGTTTGGTGGCAGGTGGTCTCGGTTCTAGTTCAAGCCGCACTTCTACCACTTGCTAGTGGGCGGCCATGGCCAATCAACCAACCTATCTGAGCCTCCATTTTTTGTGTTGTGTTTTCATTTATAAAATGGAGACAAGAGTGTATTCACCTCATATATAGTAATGTTGCTTTGGCAATCATAGGAGATCAAGCATATGTACTTTGTAAACTATCAAGTAGATATGCTGGGACAGGGTAGGGGTCACATTACATTTCTTCCCAATTCTGGTGTGCCCCTCCCGCACATCCTGACAGGTGCTTCTAGGTCCCATCTCTTCTTCTAAGCCCAGCACAGACTGACTTCTTCCTCTTCCAAGCAATATTACCCTAATGGTCTATTTGATTATTTGATTGCTTCTCTCTAGCTGTGTATTGCACAGCTGTGTCTCTAAGCCAGTTCTAGCAATCAAATCCTGCAGACTAATCAAGGAAGGAAGGGTGTGTGTGTGTGTGTGTGTGTGTGTGTGGCTTGACTTCCACACTAAATTGGTAAGGATTGTGTCATATTTACCTTAGTGGTTTCTCCTGTAAGCTGGAATGTATGGCCCATCACAGGGCTTCACAGAGAAAGGGCATCTAAACACACCTTTAAAGTGAAGGAAACTTTAGGAAAAATGTGTTACCTGAATTGAGTTTCAAAAGATTAATGGACATTAACCAAATTAGGGAACAGCATATGCAAAGTCCAGGGAGCACAGAGCACCTCAGGGGATAAAGCTCTGTAAGGGTGGCAGTGTGGTTCAGGGCGAGATACTGTAGGGAAGGGTCAATACCTCTGGATGGGCAGATACAGAAAGACCAGGGCTGTAGCTACCACTGACCAGTAATGAAAAATGAGCCTGGGGACACATAATCTTCAGCATAGGCTACAGATTTTTTACCACTTCTAAATCTTACAATTCTGTTTCTCTTCATCCCCAAGGTGGTGACTCAGAAAGCCCCTAAAATCCACCCTCAGTTTTTCATGTCCAGCATCTGGCCCAGACACAGGAATGAGATCAGCACAGGCCCGGGTGGAGGTGGGCTGCTCAGGCTGTCCAGAGGGTGCCCTTTCTTGAGGGTGTGCTGTCTCCCTGCCTGCCAGGGGACAGCCCCACATTATTTCAGGCCCCTGCCTCCTCTGTGCTCCATATTCATATTTTCTTGACACAAACCATACAGAGTTTCAACACTTGGAGACTGCAAAGTAAACCATTTGTACATACCAGGTCTGGTAACACTTTAAATAATAGGCCAGTTAGTTAATGCTGCACTACAATAAAAATTCTCGTCCAAGTACACATTACGTCCTCATTAATGCCAAGTGAGTTCAGTGTGATTAATGTTATGACAATAAATAACTAGGAGATCATGATGACCGCCAGGCCACAGCACCATGCTGGAGCCCAGGGTAACCTACCCTTCTATCACCCTCTAAGCACAATGAGGGGCTGCCTGCCCCTCTACTGGGTGCACACCAGCCCCTCCAAAGCCCAGTTCGGCTGAGAATGGCCATGCCAGGGAGTCTGAGCCCAGCCAGCCCCACACACGTGGGGACAAGGAGCTCATCAGAACACGTCCTTCCTCCCAAAAAAAGAGAACATGTTAGGAGTGGGAAACCAGGCCCTCAATTGCATAAACAGAAAGAGGCCTGGGCCAGAAAAGCTGGGTGTCTCTGGTTGCTTTGGGCACTGCCACTAGGGGCTCAGGAAGTGGGTGGCTCTCTCGTGGGGACAGCAAAGGCTATGCTCAAGGAGGAGGGAACTTGGTCATTATTGCTCAATGCCTGAGAAGCCCAGGCAAAAACAGAGGTCCCTGCCCTCAGGAAGCCTCCATTACAACTGGAAAGGGAAATCTACACTGTGCTTGGCCAAAGAAAGGGGGCAGTGAGCCCATTCCCAGTATCTCTAAGGTGTGTGGGAACCCAGTCCATGGGAAGATGGAGGGAGAATGGACTGCTCTGAAGTCAAAGATGCTAGGCTGGCAAATCAGAGGCTGACAAGAGAGAAATGAGAGCCACATTAGGAGGTAAGAGAGCTTTACAAACTTCTTAGCCTCTAGAGTACGGAGAATACTTGGTAACCCAACTTTCTTCAGCTCCTCCTCAGTGCTCTGGAGTTGAAGTGGCTCACCCCACAAGGCCTGCTTCGCATCCACTACCAGCCGGCTGTGGGCTCTGTTGAGGCCTGTCCGACGGACATACTGGCCCATGCCAAGCCTTACTCAAGTGTTGGCTTCTGGCTTGTCCTTGGTCTTCTTGGGGTGGTTCTGGCCTGGCTTGCTATGAGCTCCCTTAGGCTTTGGGGCCTTTGTGCTCAGCACAGTGTCTGGACTATAATAGATGCTCAGTACATGGTGGAACTGAACTCTGGATGAGAGGCCAGAACTCTCTGTCCTTCCTTCTAATACATAAGCCACCACTTCCAAACTCGCTAGCCCTCTAGTCACCCCTGCCCAGTGTTTTCTCAAAACACAGTCCCTCAGGGTTGGGCATCCAAGCTGAGGCTAGAGCCCCAGATGGACATGGAGGTGAAGAAGAGTTGGGAAAAGCCAGCTCATACTTTCCCCTTTGGCATCAGAAGCCAGGGCCATTGATTAATGGGGATGCTGGGTTGACCAAGAAGTAAGGACGGGAGTGGCTAGAAGTGGGTGTCGACTTTTCAAACAATCATAAATTCCACAAGGGTTGACAAAAGGGCCACTGTGTAATTGTGTTCATTATTTACACTAAAACCTAATTAAAGTCATTATGCTTTGTGTTCATTAAACAAACGTACTGGCACAGACACCAAGCCAGCGTAAGTGCTGTTGGGATCACTGTGGAAGTAGAGGGCCTCAGGCCCACCCCATTCTCTGAGTCAAACACTCTTTGCAAAGAAGACTCTACAGAGAGAAACAGAAGAGGGCAGTGAGAGGGACAGGAAAGCATCCCAAGGCTCCCCTGAGCCTCTGTCTTGCCTCCACCTACAATGCAAGATTAAAGGGTTCCTTCCCCAAGTCCTATATCACTGCAAGAAAACTGTGTCCAGGAAAGTACTGGGGCAGAGCCAGACACTGCCAGGTGTCCAGGGAAGATCAAGGTCCAGGAATAGGGATGAGTCGATTTAACTGGCCAACATTCTCTGATATCTTCAATAAAAGGCTCTAAAAAGAGAATAAGATCTACATGTAAAGTCATTAACATTATATTATGGATAATAAGAATTTAATCTCTTTATAAGGCAAAGTGGGAACCCTTAGAAAAATATCAGGAGAGACCACTAGGGGACCAGAAGGTTGAAATTTTCTCTAGTTGGGTTCAGAACAGCCTCATAAAGAAAGTGGTGAGTGATATCAGGAAAATGACAGTAACTGGCTCCAAATGACAAGAAACATTGAAAAATTGTTAGAACCAACTTTGTCAGAACTCTGGAAAATAATCAAAGCTTTATAGCAATCAGGCAAACACTGAATCAAGAAAAGGCAACTTTAAAATGGTATTTAAGAATCCTTACCTTACACCATACACATAAAACGAACTCAAAATGGATTAAAGACTCAAGACCTGCAGCCATAAAACCAGAAGAAAATGCAGGAGACGATCTCCATGACACGTCTTGGCAGTGGTTTATTTTGGCTCTAACACCAAAAGCACAGGCAACAAAAGCAAAAATAAACAAGTGGGCTGGGGCGCCTGGGTGGCTTAGTTGGTTAAGCGTCTGACTTTTGCTTAGGTCATGATCTCATGGTTCGTGGGTTCGAGCCTCGCGTCGGGCTCTGTGCTGACTGCCAGCTCAGAGCCTGGAGCCTATTTCGGAGTCTATGTTTCCCCCTCTCTCTGACCCTCCCCTGCTCACAATGTCTCTCTCTCTCTCTCTCTCTCTTTCCTAGAAATAAATAAAAATATTTAAATAAATAAATAAATAAATAAGTGGGGCCACATCAAACTAGGAAATTTCTGCACAGCAAAGAAAACACTCGGAAAAATGTAAAGGCACCTTCTGGAATGAGAAAATGTTTGCAAACCATTTTTCTAATTGGAGGTCAATATCCAAAATACATAAGGAACTCTTACAATTCAACAGCAGAAAAACCAAACCAGTTAAAGAATGGGCAAAGGACTCTCCACAATAGCTAAAACATGGAAAGAGACTAAGTGTCCATCATCGGACGAATGGATCAAGAAGATGTGGTTTATCTATACCATGGAATACTACATGACAATGAGAAACAATGAAATCTGGCCATGTGTAGCAACATGGATGGACCTTGAGGGTGTTATGCTGAGCGAACTAAGTCAGGCAGAGAAGGACAAATATCATATGTTTGCACGTATAGGAGGATTAGGAGGAACTTGACGGAGGAACAAGGGGGAGAAGGAGAAGGGAAATGGTGGGGGAAAGGGAGAGAGGCAAACCATGAGAGACTCTGGAATGCTGACAAAAACTGAGGACTGATGGATGTGGGGGGTAGGGGGGATGGGCATGGAGGAGGGCACTTGTGGGGATGAGCACTGGGTGTTATGTGGAAACTAATTTGACAATAAACTATTTGTAAAAAAAAAAAAAAAGAATGGGCAAAGGACCAGAAGAGACATTTTTACAAAGAAACATGCAAATGGCCAGCAGGTTATGCTAAGACGTTGACTAGCAGTGGTAAAAGTAGACAAAAATCCTTGTCTTGTTACTGACCTAAGAGGGAAAGATTTCAGTCTTTTGCCATTGAGTGTGATGTTAGCAGTGGGTTTTTCATAAATGCCCTTTTTCATGTCGAAGAAGTTCCTCTCTCTTTTTAGTTTTCTGAGTGTTTTTCATCATTGAAAAACCCTTTAGCAAAATGCTTTTTCTGTGTCAGTGGGTATGTCTCCATGTTTGTTTCTCTGTTCCCTTAATGTGGTTTATCACACTAATTGATCTTTTTTTTTAATGTTTTATTTATTTTTTGAGAGAGAGAGTGTCTGTGAGCAGGGGAGGGACAGAGAGAGACAGACATAGAATTCAAAGCAGGCTTCAGGCCCTGTGCTGTCAGCACAAAGCCTGACATGGGGCTTGAACCCACAAACCATGAGATCATGACCTGCCAAAGTTGGACACTTAACAGGCTGAGCCACCCAGGCGCCCCTAATTGGTTTTCTTAAGTTGAACAACTCTTGCATTCCTAGGATACACCCTACTTGGTCATGGTGTATAATCCTTTTAATATGCTACTGTGTTCTGTTCACAGTATTTTGTTAAGAATTTTTGCATCTATATTCATAAGGGATATTTTTCTGTAATTTTCTTTTCTTGTAATGTCCTTAGCTAGCATTGGTATTAGGGTAATCATAGCCTGGGTTATGAGTTAGGAAATGTTCCCTCCTCTTCTACTTTTGGAAAACTTTGAGAAGAATTGGTGTTAATTCCACTTTAAATGTTTGGTAGAATTCACCAGTGAAGCCATCTGGTCCTGGAATTTTCTTTTTTGAATGTTTTTTGACTATTGATTCAATCTCTACTTATTATATAGGTCTGTTCAAATTTTCTAACTTTTTAAAAGTCCATTTCTAGAAACTTGTAATTTGTGTGTTTCTAGAAACTTGTCCATTTCTTCTAGTTTGTTGACATACAATAGTTCACTGGATTCTCTCATAACCCTTTTTATTTTGCTAAGGTTGATAGTAACGTCCTCACTTCCATTTCTGATTTTATTTGCATCTTCTCTTTTTTTCATCAATCTAGCTAAGGTCTGTCAATTTTGTTGGTATTTTCAAAGACTCAACTTTTACTTTCATTGACTTTATTTTATATCTGCTCTAATCATCATTATTCCTTTCTTCTAATAGGTTTGGTTTTAGTTTGGTCAGATTTTTCTAGTTCCTTGAGGTATAAAGTTAGGTTGTTTGTCTGGCATCTTTTTTTTTTAATGTTTTATTTATTTTTGAGAGAGAGAGAGAGAGACAGCGTGAGCAGGGGAGGGTCAGAGAGAGGGGGAGATACAGAATCCAAAGACAGGGTCCAGGCTCTGAGCCAGCTGTTAGCACAGAGCCTGATGCAGAGCTCGAACCCACGAACCGTGAGATCATGACCTGAGCTGAAGTCAGACACTTAACCAACTTAGCCACCCAGGTGCCCCCTGAGATCTTTTTTTTCAAATGTAGGCTGCTATAAATTTCCCTCTGGGCACTGCCTTTAATGCATCCTATGAGACATAACATGTTGTGTTTGTATTCTACTGGAAGTTCTATCTAGAGCAATTAGGCAAGGAAAATAAAAAGCATTTGAACTGGAATAGAAAAATTAAAACTATCTTTAATCACAAATGACATGATGTTAGATATAGAAAATCCCAAAGATTTACAAAAAAAAAAAAAATGCTCCTGAGCTAATAAACAAATTTGGTAAAATTGGAGGGTACAAGATCAACATGTAAAAATCAGTTGTGTTTCAGTACACTAGCAATGAACAATCCAAAAGAAAATTAAGAAAACAATTCCATTTATGATAGCATCCAAAAGAATAAAATCTCTGGTATTAATTCAATTAAGGGAGGTGGAGGTAAAGACTTGTACACAGAAAACTACAAATCACTGCTAAAAGAAATTAAAGAAGACCTAAATCTTAAAATTAGAATTAATTTCTAAAGTCAGCATGTAACGAATGCACATGAGAATCCAGTATATATAATTTGAGACTAAGTGAATTCATTCATATGCACACACATCTGTACATATCATAGATAGCAGGACTTTATAACATTAAAATATATTCATCAAATTTTTTTTAATTTTTTAATGTTTTTTATTTATTTCTGAAAGAGAGAGAGCAGGGGAAGGTCAGAGAGAGGGGGAGACACAGAATCCTAAATAGGCTGCAGGCTCTGAGCTAGCTGTCAGCACAGAGCCCGATGCGGGGCTCGAACCCACAAGCCGTGAGATCATGACCTGAGCTGAAGTCGGATGCCTAACCAACTGAGCCACCCAGGCGTCCCTATTCCTCAAAATTTTTAGCAATCCACAAATGCATACATGTTTGAACAAGCTCCTGGCTTTCTCTTGTTACATTTCTGAGGATGGTTCATATTTTCTATGCCCTCTCTTCATAGCCTGGTTAACAGCCTTTTTGACTTTTCACTGAAGTTCTATCTCTCACTTGTTGAGGGACAGATTTGCACGCTAGTTGGAGAATTATTTGCAAGAGCCTCTCAAATATCTTTTCCATTTGCCCAGATAAAGTATATGATAGACTTTTTCACATCACAGATCTGAGTCAGTACTAAGCTCAACAATCTACTCTTTAAGTTTTCCCAAAATTCTATTTTTTTTGCCTAGTCAGAGTGGATACGTTCAGCTGTGCAAGTTTTGTACTGCACAATTCTAGCAGGGACCATTCCATTAGAATACTATGTAAATGATCTCTCTCCCTCTCTCCCTCTCTCTCTCTCTCTCACACACACACACACACGCACACACACTTTCATACTTCTCAGAATCACAGTGCTTTGAGAACAGAGTGCACACTACATGAAGATGTGGATTGGGGCAGCCAGCTCAACTCTGTCTGACTACATGGCTCATATGGCTCATGGTCCACTCAAGCCTTGCACTGGGTCTCGTTCAAACTCTTATCTCAAAAAGATTATAAATGACTACATGTCTTGGACCTCTAACTAAAACTTTAAGTGTTAAGTCAGCAAGAACATGCTGCAATGCCCAGGTGGCTCTGACATGAATCATGAATTCCACACCCCCCACACATACCCAAGACACAAGTAAAAGCCAAGATCAGGCAGGGCAGAGGCCCCATCTCTGTGTCTGCCCCAGCGTGATCCTCTGCTTTCATTCTGCTGTTTCTCTGCCACCTCTGGCCACCTGTATCCCTTCGGCATCCATGCAGGCCCACGTCCGCTCTACCCTGTCTTTGTGCCGATCCATCTGTCTGGCTATGCTAAAACAGTCTGGTCCCTTCACTCTATCAGGACTGATATAATTATTGGACAAAATGCTAAGTCCATCTGTCATTTCTCTGAGTTCAGTTTTGAAAGCACAACCCTTTCTGCCTTACCTGCCCAGCCTGCCTTTCAACTGGTCCAGCAGTCTGTAACCAGATACTAATCACAGCTGTCCAAATCCACTCAGAACAAGGAATTCTACAGGCATGGCTCTGCTCTAGTCCAAATTCACTCATAACTCTTCAAGAAAAGCTTCTGAGGTTCACATTGTCTGAAACACCCTCTTCTACTATCCAGAATCCTATTCCTCAGAGTAGTTTTGCTCTTCCCATGTTGAGACACCCCTTTTCCTATGAAGAGATGCCTCTTCAGGGTGTTTCTATATAATCATGCCATTTATACAATTACATCATTAACTTCTTCCATCCCTTACAGGGGTTACAGGAAAGTTAAGGAAGGGGTAAACATGATCTGCAAATGTCACTGAGGGTCCAACACTGAGCATTTCAGACCCCTGATGAAAGAGCAGGTGCATCAGTCTGCCCTTGAGGGCCAGGTGGGTGGCCCAGGACATGAGACACTGGATCAACTTAGAAAATCCTGTAAGAGGACTCACCAAAGCATGAGGCTATGCTCACAGGCATATGTACATGTATATGTACCAAATAACCTCACCCACAAGCCAACATTCCTATCTCTGGTAGCCCCCTCCTCCAAGCCCCAGAGGAGCCTACCTCCTCCAAGCCCCAGCCCTGCCCAGGCCACCCCTGTCTCACACTGGCAGTCCCAATTTTGTGACCAAGCTAATCCAAAAGCAGGAAGAAAATGTCACTCTGGAGGTTGATCCTTCTGGGAACCTAGGCTGCCTGGATCCAAAACAGAACAGACAGGCTCCAGTGATGTTGTCAGGGTAGAATACATGGCCAAGACCCATGATGGGACCCAAGTATCCACTAGAGGCCAAAAAAAGAGCCAACTCAGCCTCTACTTCCTGGTGTGGACCTCATGGAGAACATCTATATACTGTTTCCCTTCACAACCACTTGGGATGGAAGACACATATCCCCTAAACCTTCCAGGGAAGACTTAAAAGCAGGTTTGAAAACTGTCTTCAAAATTATCTGGTGTTTAAATCTGGTTGATAGAGCCTGGAACCATGGCCTAAGCCCTGAAGAAGCACTTAGGGATGAGGACACTATTGGTTCAGGATGTAGAAATGCTGGGCCAAGCTCTACCATCTACTGAGGATCTGGACCAAAACCTTGTTCCTCCTAAACTCCCATTTCTTCAGTTATAAAAAGAGAAGGTGGTCTAAACCGGTGGTTCTTAGAGCATACATCAGAACCAACTCATGAACATTTTATAGTTCTATACATGCCTGACTGTATTCCAAGACAATATCAACCATCAGATCTTAGGTGGCCTAAGCATAGTAAGTTAGAAAAGTTCACCAGTTGATTCTATATACCCCAACAACCTATAGTTCCATGAACAAAACCTAACACTCAACTCCAGGTGAAAATATGACCACAGCATGATGTTGTTGACAAGTCTCTTTCCTGACACCAAACTAGGCGAGGTGCTTGGCGCTGCCCAAGGATAGCCTACATATCAGAGATAAAGCCATGCTCCAGTGGGGCCATGGCCACCCCTGCCCAGGCCAGTGCAACTAGGCTGGAGACAAAGGTATCCTACACCTGACCCCCTTCCATGGCTCCCAAGGTCCTCTGCTCTTATCCTTGCCCCAACCAACCGGACTGTCTGTTACTACGTCCCCTCTCCCAGTCACCCAATGGGGGAGGGAAATTTGGGTGTCTTCCATGTTGATGGCGCCACTGTCCATCCAGATGATAACCTTCAGAGTCTTCCTTCTTCACCTCTTCTTCACCATCAGCATCCTCAGATCCCGTGAATTCTACTTTTATTCTCCCCATCCCAGTGCCGTCATCTTCACGGATCAGTCTCTCCCTTGCCTGGAATAATACAAAGGCCTACAGACAGATGTCTCCCTAGCTACCCCCTCAACCTATTCTCTTGGATGAATTTTTTAAACTAAGGTTCTAACTTAAGGGATACCCTATGCTGACACATAAAACACAGTAGGGGAGGCATGTGTTTATCTATTTTTACAAGTGGATCCACACGACTTCCATTAGAATCTCAAAGGTTTATGTCCCAAAAAAGTGGATAGACACTGTCTACTATGCTGCCAGAATGATTTTTCTGCACCACTTCTCTGTGTAGTCTTCTAAGACAGCATTGAGGGCAGGAATCATATCTGAACCAATCTCTGTTTCCCCATCACCTTACTTGGTATCTGGCACAGAGGAGGAAGTCCCATGCATGTTGAACCAAATTATTAGCCCCAGCCCAGTATGATTTCAACAGCATGGGATTAATGCCTTGAAGAACTCTCCCTCATGGGTTGAAAACCCAAAGGAAACTCTTGGCTCTCTCCTAGCAAGATAACAGCCTTTAACTCTGAAGGAAACATTCCATGTGCATCAGCTTTGCCAATGAAAGCACGCCAACCAAAGGTGCCTCCAGCCAGTGGAAGGGACTTGGGAACACTGTGCCAGCTGCAGCAGGTGATTCATCCTCAGGCATGACCATAGACCTTATCAGTGCCAAACCAGCTGCCCTTGAATCAACTATAGAATCCAGGCGCCCTGTTTGACTGGGGGGAGCCAGATCCCCAAGCTCCTACCAGCTCCAAAGATTTCTGCCAATCATTACTCCAATCTTGGGCTCCCCTACAGATGCTGAGCTGAATGTCTTGTTCAGAGATGTTTATAGCTCCAGTTCCAGAGATAACTTGGAGGGCTCTCAGGTTGTAATCTACTTAAGACAAAAATCCATGACGTCTCCTTGAAATTCTACAGCTTCCCAGGGGACATTCCGACCTGGATTTTGGAATGTTTTATTTTCTTGCATATTATGTCCAGGTGAGAAATCCTAGAGGTAAGTCAGAAGATGACAGAACATGCAAAAATGCAAAACGTCTATTTGCAAAGGGAAAAAAAAAAAAACAACAAGGATCATAGACTCCCATTGGTCAGGTCAGTTCCAGGAACATAAGCCAAGCACAAAGAGATTTACAAAAAAAAAAACAATATTTGCCTCATCTACATGGTGTCTTCCCCCAGACAGCAGGGAGGCAGGGGCCAATTTCTCAGCCTGTAGCATGGATATTACCTTCAGCGCCCCAGGAATCCTGAGCTCAGTTCCTCCCATACCACAGTGGTGAATAGCAGGGTGAACAGCTCAAGCTATATATAGTGGTGAACAGTTCAGGCCTGTTTGGGATCCAGACACGCACAGGGCAAAATTCCCAGAAATCTAACTGCGTAAAGAACCAAACTGTCTTCACGGAAAGAATTCATCCTAAGGCAAACTCTATAATGTAGACCTGTATATAAGATTTTCATATGTTAGCAAAGGTTTCTGAATGGTTCTGTGCCTCCCCTGTCTAGTCCTATGGATTCATGTCTATAGTCTTTAAATTTTTTGATACGAGCTGGTAGCCAAAAGGGACTCAGACTAGCACTCTCTTTTTGCACTGTGATGTCCCCTACACAGCCTGATGAGAGAGGCCAGGGCAGCAGGAGTGACCATCAGTGGTTGGTGGTGACCCAGAGGATGGTAGCAGTCAGAAGCCATACTCAGGCAGATGCCAGGGCACAGAGTGAGAGGGACACTCAGATAGGGGGGCAGGAGTTGCTAGAAGTAGAGGCACAGGGTAGCAGCCAGACATGCTTATGAGCACACAACAGACACACTGGGGAATACACAAATATTTGGTAGAAACTCTGCAAAGGAGTCAAGACCCTATAAAATGACAGAGGAAGAAGGAGGTAAATTCAGATTATTGTTCTTACTGCTACTTGTTCACATGACCAGTTTGGGAAACTGGTAGAATCTCCAGTTATAGGAGAAAGAAAAAGGATAGGTGTTCCCTTTGAAGTCCCAGATCAGCCTCCGATGGCCTTATTTTCCTGACCCAAAGATGGGAATTTCTGTTTGAAAACCAGTGAGCCCAGGCTGAGCCACATCTCCATAAGCTACTGGGAGCAAACTCTCGGCCTCTCCCTGGGAGACATGGGGAGTCATTCAGAGAATCTAATCAGTGGACTACCAAGGAGGACAGATTTGGGTGACAGTCCCTGGTTGCTGGCTCCATCACAGGGCACCAGAGAGGCCTCTGGGGGCCTGTGTGGGCTACAGACCCAGCCCCCACTGCAGAGCAGGGGCAAGCCACTTGTGAGCACTGTCTCCTGAGACACCAACCACACATTTTGGCTCTTCATTGCCCCACCCACCAAATCCTAGGAGATGAGAGCAGGAGAACATGATCCCAAGACACAACAGAGCACTGTCCACTCATCCCATCACCTAGCATTCAGCAAATACCCTCGTGCGTCAGGCACTAAGCCAGGCCCTGCACACATGCTGGTAAGCAAGACAGACACAGTCCCTGCCCTCATGAAGTTTACAGGCTAGTGGGGCCGACAGCTGTCAAACTAAGGATTACAAAGCAAGAATGAGGAAGACCTCCAAGGAAAAGAACAGGCTTCTGTGAGAGAAGACTGTGGGTTACAGAAGCACCCTCTGCAGAAATGCTTCTTACCCTGATATGGAAAGAGAAGCAGGGTTGGTGTGGAATAAAGAGTGGTCTAGACCTCGAATAAAGGCCTGGAAGCCAGCGGAGCACCAAGGCTCAGAGGGAAGTATGGTGAGTCGAGGGGAGAGAGTAGGGAGGAGGGTGAAGAGGAAGCAGGCAAGACCACAAGAGGTCTTGGAGGCTGCAAAAAGGATCACGTGTGTCCTGACAAGAAAGCCAACCAGGAGCCGTACACAGGCACACAGCCAAGCCCCACGATCTGCTTTGTTTTGATAAAAATCAGTCTTGCTGCCTGGGGACTGCAAGTCGGATGGGGCTGTGGATTGGCATCAAAGATATGGCAAATTGCAGAGAAGTTCAAGAGAGAGCCAGGCAGCTAGGCCAGAGCAGAGGCCATTTTACAGAGACGGGGACATTTGAATCAGATTTGAAGACAGAACCCACAGAACCGGTGATGAGTGGTTAGGATAGTGCCTTGGCTTCCAGCTGCAGTAAACTGGGCAGTTGGAGGGATCATTTATGGAGGCTAATGAAGTGGGACAGGCTTGAGAGAGAGTATCAGTTCTCTGCCATGGGACTTCCAAGAGCAGATGCTAAGGAGGCAACTGTGTTGGTTTTGACTTCAGAAAACACGAATTTGGGAGTTTCCAGCGCCTGGTTGGACACTGGGGCAGGGGCGGGAGCAGAGCAAGACTTTGAGGGCATCTGCCCAGCTCCCTGAGCCAGAGCCTCACAGCGCCCCTAGAGGTGAGGAGCCTTCACAGTTCTCTCGTCCCATTATTCCCCAGCTTGAAGGCCACCTCCAAGTGCTAAAAGGGCACTTGTAGGGGATGAGCACTGGGTGTTATATGGAAACCAACGTGACAATAAACTATTTGTAAAAAAAAAAAAAAAAAAAAAAAAAAGGCAGGGGGTGGGGGAGCCAAGGGCCTGGATAAGGCTGCATCTGGACAGCAGCAGCGTGCCTCTCTGCCCTGGTCTCCCAAAGAGCCTCATGAGTGCCAACCTGACTGTGGCCCCGTCATCTGCCTTCTCTGCCCACCCTCTCCCCTCATGCTTTTCTTCCTTCCCACCCACCACCCTGAGGGCATGCTCCCCTCCCCATCTAAAGTGGCCGCCTTCAGGGCATGACACAGCTGTGCCCACCAGCCTTTCCTGACCACTGCCCTCCAGACACATGTATGAACACACTACAGATATGTACACCATATACACATGCACACTATACACACACAGCCCATGCGTACCTCACACACATAACATATGCACCATGCACATATTACCCACACACCACAAACTCCACATTCTGCACACAATACTATACATAAACACTCACCAATGCACACAGTAGACACACACACATACCACACAACACACACTCCCTCAATCCAGGCAGCACTGATTTCCCTTTTCTCTGAAGACTCTCAGCACTGACTCTGCCACTCTCTAAATAAAATGATATATGCGAAGCACCTGGAACAATTCCTGGCACACAGGGGTCCTTCTTTCTCCCCACCAAGGCCCTGCACACATCTGGTCTATAACCAGGGTTGCCCAGAGCCAGAGAAACGAGAGCTTGCATGGCTTTGGGCAGAGAACAAATAAACAGCCACATTCTGGGTACCTGCAGAAACACCTAAGAACGAGGTGTCTGAGCTCAGGGGCATGATCTGTGCATTGATCATGCACGGATCATGCCACTCGCCCAGCATTCATGCTTCACCCTTCAGAGCAAGCACGGGCTCAAATGCTCAACAATATGTTACCAAAGCAACAAGAGGCAGATTCGATCCCTAAGAAAAACCAAAACAAAGCAAGTCTGGGATCAGGAGCAGGAGACTGGTTCTTCTACCCTGGCTCTGCCATCGACTCCCTAGACAACCTTGGGCACATCACTTGAGTGCAGCAAGCCCCAGCTGCCCCATCTGTAAGATGCAGGCATTCTTCCCTGCACAGGACGGGTGTGGATCAACAACGAAGGGCTCTGCAAAGCGTAAGTGCTAGCCATCTCCCTGGCAGAGACCTTGCAATGTCCTCAAGTCCTGCGGGGTGACAATATGAATGCCATCAACTGGATGTACTTCTGCAGCTAACTCCAGGGATATGTTTCCAGAGTGCCATAAAGAGAGGAAGGAAAGGAAATTACTTTTCCCCGAAGGACTCTGAGCCAGGCACATTGCCAATATATTTTTAGGTAATGTCAGAGTCAAAACTCCTAAGACCTCCACATTCCACAACAGTGTCAAAACTGGAATGATCTTAACACAGAAATCACACTCGCTTCCACTGTCCCCAGACATAACCCAGCGTAGGGGTGTTTTAGAGGGTTTTTTTATTTTTATTTTTTGCATGCCCAGAAACAAGACTATAGGTCTTCTGCTTTCCTGGGGTCCTCGCAGTGACCCTGGTTCCTAAGATGCCTATACACGACCCAAGTTCCCAGAGCCACAGCAGGGATGACCATGGCCTCTGCACAGAGGTGTGCTGCCCTCAGTGACGTCTACGCCAAAGTGCCGAGACCACGACTGCCCCTGGACATGAGGCTGATTAAAGAGGGTTACATGAATTGCCGAATTAAGTCGTCTAAAATTGGATAAAGCGATTGTGAAATCTGTTTTGAGTCAACCTATACATGTCTCACTGCAGGAAAATGTCTCAGTAAGAGTTCATGGAGGGAAAAAAAAAACAAAAACAGCAACTCATTGTTGGCTGACCTTCCTGGGCTCCTAATATTCAGTTCCCCAAAAGGCATCTTAGCCATGTAATTTCCAATATGGGAACAATTTGAGTTGCAATTAGGCAAATCTCAGAAGGTTCTGCCACTGATTTGTTCGTTCTCTCAATATTATTCTATAGGACACACTAAAATACTGTGCCAGGTTCACACAGAGGGCAACTGGGAACAGCGCATGTGGGTTACAGAGGCTGGGTAAACATATCGCTGCTCAGTAAGGATATCGCTAGGCCACTGGAGCTGGACACATGGCCCTCCAGCCCGAAGGGCATGTAGCAATGGCCTGCAGGGGAGCAGGGGCCGTTAGCAACTCAGTGGAGAGAGCAAGTAGGAGGCCCTGGGCAGTGAGTACAAAGGTGGCCAGGGTAGCTACCAGCTACAGCGGAGCCCCGGGGAGCGTACGTGAAGGGAAAGCTAACACATTGCTGGCAGTAACAGATTGTTACTGGATGTTATAGGCCACATCCTTCACTGCGCACCCGCTCTGTGCCAGGCTTGAGCTAGGCCCTAGGAACACGGAGATGAAAAAGACAGGTTTGGCCTCAAGGAGCATGGTAGAAGGACATATCTGCAAGCAAGCTCAGTTGTTATACAAGACAAAGAATTACAACAAAGGTATTATTTTCAAAAGTGCCAGGAAAGCACAGAAAAGGATGAGATTAATTCTACCTAGGGTGTGAGAATAAGCTTCACAGAGAAGGTATATTTGAGAGGGCCTTGAAGCATGGGTAAGAGTTGGGCAGGTAGGGAATGGAGAAATGGCAGTCCCAGAGAGGCACTTCCTCGCTTGGTTGGGATGAGCTGGCACTCCCTGAGCCATGAGTGCCTCCTATGGGCTGAGTCATGGTCATCTTTGTCAACAAGCAAAAGTATCAGGTCTTCAGGGTTAATGTCTTCTTCTCTTGTCCCTGGTCTCCAGGAAGAAAGAAAGATCACTCCTGCCCTATGGGGCACATCTGGCTTGCCCTGGACTCCTATTATGACCTGGCCCTTATCCCAAGGGGACTGGTTTGCCCCCAGTGAATAGGGGCGTCTGGATACTCCTCAAAGTTCTGTGCCCAAAATGCAGAGGCTGTCTCACCTGCTTTCTGGCCAGACCAGAGCTCACACCTAACACCAGATCCTGCTAGAACTGAAGCATGGGTGTGGACAGAATCAGCCCTGACTGGAAGGCCCTGGAGGGCAAGGACCATGGCAGGTTGATTTTTGTATCCCCTTTCCCCCAGATCTGCTCAGGGCCCAGCTCCGAAGACTGAATGGGTAGATGTGAGTGTGAGGGAGTATGTGAGTAAGAGTATGTGAATGAGTGGGTACGTAAGTGAGTAGTGCAAGCATGAGTGTGAGGGCTGCATGCATGTGTGAGTGTGAGTACGAGTGTTTGCATATGGGAGTGGGGGTGTGTGTGAGTGCATGAGTGGTTCGTGCATGAGTGTGAGGGCATGCATGCATGTGTATGTGTGAATAGGAGTGCTCACATGTGTGAGTGGGTAGGTGAATGGGTGTGTGAGTAGTGCGTGCATGAGTGTGAGGGCATGTGTGCATGTATATGTGTGAGTGGGTGTGTGTGAGTGGGTGTGTGTAGTGTGTGTGTGAGTATGGGAGCATGCATGCATTTGTGTATGTGACTAGGAGTCCCCATGTGTGTGAGTGGGTGTGTATGAGTGAGTGGTTGTGTAAGTGGATGCATGGTGGGTGCATGAGTGCATGGGTGTGTGTAAGAGTGTGTGTGTGCATGTGTGAGCGCCGAGTGAGCAAGTGTGTGTGTGTAAGTGAATGACCACGGCCCATAGGCCTGAGGCAGTGCCTGAATAGCTAAGGTGGAGCTTCTGCCTGAACCTCAGGGGCCAGGGGAGTGGCTGGTCCACACGCAGGAAGGCCAGGAAATCTAGGACAAGAGTCAGAGGACCACGAGGTGAGGCATGAGTTATAACAGGCCATATGCGGAGTGGGGTTTCGGTCCAACACGGGATCTGGAACTCAGGGAGCAGAGTGGGTTAAAACTGGGCCAACAAGCTTCCCTGAGCAAGAAAACCTCAGGAAGCATGGCGGGAGATCGAGGGGGCAGAATTAGGCCTCTAGAAACCCACCGTGTTACTTCGGACCAGTTCACCCAGGATGCCAGCGCCCCCAGAAAGCAGGTCCCTCCAGCCCCCCGTGCCCTGATGGGGGGAGCACCCCGCAGGCAGAATATAAAGCAGACTTGGGCGAATCCTGCAGCAGAGCCACCGGATATGGTGACTCCATCTCGTACTTAAGCAAGACAGCCTGCAAGTGCCACCAGCTGCTTCTGCTAATTGGGACAGCCACGAGTCCCAGGGAGGAGACATGAGAGCAGACAGGTAGAGATCATTTCTTCAGGGACAAGTATTCCTCATCCTACTGGATTTTTCTATCTGATTCACTAGAGGACCACGAAGTGGTCACTTCTGCTGTCTGGGCGTCTGGCTCCCCAGCTGGGCAATGAGGGGCTGCCATACGTGACTGGAGGGTCTGGCTGCTCCGTCCTTGTTACAGGCGCACACTCCTTCACTTCCCTCCTCTGCAGGGAGCAGTGATGGGTTTCCCAGGAATGTCAGGGATTACCCGTGTGACCGGCTTTTCCTGTTCACCAAAGGTGATGGCACTAGAGGTGTTACCTGCCCACCAGGGAGCCACAGCACCAGCTCAGTGCACAAAGCATCCCACTCTCACAATGGCACCCCTCTCCCCAGCTGCATTGCATGACATTAGTACCTGGAGAACATGATGCCACTTTGTTGGAAAAACCCGAATGGCTTGGGCTGAGCCACTCACACGGGAGTAAACCTAATGTCCAACCCAGTAAGAGCCAGGATGAATAACTAGGACATTACAGCTGAATCTCCCCCCACCAAGCCCCACTGTGCTGATGCAGGGTTCTCTACACTCCCCTGTCTGCCGCGTGTGGTCTCTGCTTGAACCCCCGAGAGCGGGCCTGGCCGGCCATGTGCATCCGTCCCTGGCTAGCTCACTCAAGGCTGCTTTCCTGCATAAAAGAATCTGGGCCTCTAACAGTTCTCACCCACCCCTGCCAGCCTCACACCAGCTCCAACGGCTGTTTCTTCACACTTAAACCCATCCGGGACCCAGGATCATCGCTGGGTTCAGTTATCTGCAAGCAGGGTCAGAGCTGTATGGAAAGATAAACCTACCACATGCCCCCTTCAGCCCACAGCAGCACCACAGGGACAGGGCCTGGTGACCTGGTGACTCTAGACACCACAGACACCATGCTCAGTGATCTTGTCATGGGCTACAATGACTTGTCTCCACCTTGTGAGGTTAAGTCCTCTCAGCCACCCGCCAGAGGGCTGAGCCTGCAGTGTATGCTCCATGAAGAACTGTCAGTTGTCAGGGCACCTGGGTGGCTCAGTCCATTAAGTGTCCGACTCTTGATTTTGGCTCAGGTCATGATCTCACAGTTTGTGAGATGAGCCTCATATCAGGCTCCACACTGGGCATGGAGCCTGCTTAAGATTCTCTCCCCCTCTCTCTGCCCCTCTCCTGCTCACTCATTCTTGCTGCTCTCTCTCAAAAAAAAAGTGTCAATTGTTTTAGAAAGTCTGTCTCTCTGATCTTTGCTCTTCTCATCTTCAGGAAAGGCTAAATAGATTCATGTGGGCACCTGATTCTGACAACCAAGAATTCCAAGGACAAATTCTGATTTCTGTTCCTGATTTCATGGACACTTAGCCCACCCCAAACCAGCTTGGTAAAACATTTAATCATAAAGCTTATATAGGAGATCTTTCTAAGGAGACATTTCACATCAGTTTCCTAAGAAAATAAGAAGCAGAATGTTTCTAAAAGCAGACTGGCCAGATACTCTAAATCATGGAATCTAGCTAATGGCCTTCTACAGAAAGGAGACTCCTCGTGGTCCCATAAGAAGAGACGGAAGGGGTAGGAAGCCACAGGAGCAGAGCCAGGTGCCACAGAGCTCCAACTTGGTGTTCTGTATTTTTTAATAAACTTTTTTATTTTAAAACAATCTTAAATTTGCAGAGAAGTTGCAAGGGTGGTACAGAGAGCTCACCAGCTCCCCAGATTATTAATGTCTTGTTTCTACAGTACCTTTGTCAAAACTAAGAAACCAATATTGGTTGGTTAGTATTAACTAAATCCCAACTTTTCTTCTGCTTTCGCTAGTTTTTCCACTGTCTTTTTTTTTTTTCTATTCCAGGATTTAGCCCAGGGTACCACATTGTACTTGGGCTTCATATCTCCTAACTTAAGCTGTTCTGGTGACAGTTCCTCAGACTTTCCTTGTTTTTCATGACCTTGACTGCTTTTAGGAGGTCTGGTTAGGTATTCTGTAGATTGCCTTTCAATTTGGGCTTGTCTGATGTTTAGCTCCTAATTAGACTGGGACTGTGGGTTCTGGAGAAAAAAAAAAATACCATTAGGTGAATTGTCCTCATCACATGACATGAGGGTACATTCTATCAACACAGCTTATCCTTAGTGATGTTAACTTGACCACCTAGCAAACAAGCGCTTGCCAGTTTCTCTACTATAAAACAGAGCAAGAATTTTTTTATTTTTTTTAATGTTTATTCATTTTTGAGAGAGAGAGATAGGTGAGTGGGGGAGGGCCAGAAACAGACAGAGANACTCCTAATTAGACTGGGGCTGTGGGTTCTGGAGAAAAAAAAAATACCATTAGGTGAATTGTCCTCATCACATGACATGAGGGTACATTCTATCAACACAGCTTATCCTTAGTGATGTTAACTTGACCACCTAGCAAACAAGCGCTTGCCAGTTTCTCTACTATAAAACAGAGCAAGAATTTTTTTATTTTTTTTAATGTTTATTCATTTTTGAGAGAGAGAGATAGGTGAGTGGGGGAGGGCCAGAAACAGACAGAGACACAGAATCCGAAGGAGGCTCCAGGCTCTGAGCTGGCAGCACAGAGCCTGATGCGGGGCTCAAATCCACGAACCATGAGATCATGACCTGAGCTGAAGTCAGACACTTAACTTACGGAGCCATCCAGGTGCCCCAGAGCACAGCAGTAATTTTTAACATCACCCTTTCCAGACCTTTACAGAGGAAGCACCAACAGCGGCTTCTGTGTTCACCCAGCTCCCTGAGCCATGATGACTTGCCCAGAGGTGACAAGTATTGTCAGAGTTCCCCTACAGCCAGGCTGGAGGTCTGACAGACCTCAGTCAGAAGTAAAATGGACCCACTCCTTCAGGAACTGTGTGCCAACAGAGGGTGGCCCCTGGCCCAAGAGGAAACTATACTTCTTGGATTGATGTCCTCAAAAAAACTGTGAATGGGATCACATTCACAGCTGTAATGCTGCTCTATGAAAATGCATCTCCTCTGTTCACAGCAAACATCTGTTGATCGAACTGGGGCTGTTTCCCTCCTCCTCCCTTGCTATATGCTTCTCTCTTCTTAACTGCCTTCCCTTTTTCTTCCTATTCCCTGTCATCCTCCTTTAAATGGCTAGTAGAGACCTGGAGTGCAGTTTATAATTACTGGTTGTACTTGTTAAATAGTTCTCTCTACTCTTCTTCATTTACAAAACATAAAGTTGGAATAGTCTCACTTCCCTCTCTAAAACAAAAAAAAAAAAAAAGAAAGAAAGAAAGAAGGCTTGGGTTGCTTTACACATGTGATTGTCAGATGGTGCTTTCCAGAACTGGCAGTGGGGCGACATTTTCTAACGTGGTCTGGCTGGAGTACTTGACACCAGGCTCATCTGACCACCACCTCCAATCAGAGCCTCTGGGAAGGAAGTGCCCTAAAGATGCCCTCTTGCTGTTTCTGAGGTCATCTCAGGAGCGAATGCTGAGTGCTGTTGGAGGGGACCGCAGAGCCCCTCTCGTCTCACCATCCTGTTCTACAAAGCACTGAAACATGTAGATGAAAAGAGAACCATTCAAGGTCACGTAGCAAATGAGTGACAGTGGGGCGAGAACCCAGGACTCTGGGCCCCTCCTCCAGTGACCTTTCCACTACGTCATGCTTAATTAGATCATGGAGAGAATGGCTACCTTTCCCCACATTGCTATTTACAAGCAGGTTAGAACATAAAAATCCCACACAGGCACTTTTCCTGTACAAATAGTGCCATGATCTGTTTCTGATTTAATCACAACGCATCTGGAAGTTTAACCAAACCAAATAAAACATGGGTTGAAATCAGTCAGTCTGAACATACACCGGGACCATCCATGGCTCCACCTACTGGTACATAACCTGGAACCTATAAGATAAACCTTACACTTGGGGTGAGTGCTCAGTAAATAGGCTGCTGTTGGTGTGGAAATGCAAACGACATGGCCGTCGAGTGTTTATGGCCTAAGAGCGATGAGGCCGGCAGCCCACTCAACTCAGCTCTGCAGCAAGCAGCCCACCGAGGTGTTGGACCCAGGAGCAGGATCGGCTTCATCGCTGTCTGCAGAGAGGGTAGCATTGCCCCAGGGCCCCGGCACATGTTCTAGGAGTTCTTCTGGCAGCCGAAGCTGAGAGGTTCTTGGTGAGCGTCGGATGACCAGGGCATCTCTCTGTCTGTCCTATACGCCTTTCTGCTCCTTCCTACATTTGCCCAAATACGATGGAAGAACAGGACTCTAGGGGAGACCCAGGCAAACTGCAGTCTACAAACGACTGCAGTCAGTTGTGCAGGCAGACTCCCACTCCGAGATGTGGCAAATCTGGATAAAAAAACATGCAAGCAAAGGCCTTCAGACACCACGAGCCAGGAGGGCTTGCAGCCACGTCTGTGTTACAAGCCGTACCTCCACATCACAGGAAACTACAAAGATGTCTGTATTGTTAAATGGTTCTGAATACATTCTACCCACAGCACTGGCTTAGTCTGGCTATCTTACCCTTTTGGGAGCTTGCCCAACGTCACACACTGAAGAATGCCCTTCAGATTTTGTTACGGTAGAAATTTCTCAATGCAAGTGGACTCAACGGGCCAGGCAGGCCCAACCTTGGTGTCCCGGCGGGGACCCCCGGACGCTGGGCCTAGCAG
The DNA here is from genome assembly GCF_008692635.1 of Crocuta crocuta. NCBI lineage: Eukaryota > Metazoa > Chordata > Mammalia > Carnivora > Hyaenidae > Crocuta > Crocuta crocuta. The sequence goes on from NW_027551571.1 coordinate 13,929,749, forward strand.
GCCCTCTGTACTCCAGGTCCCAACACACAGCTAAGTTGTGTGGCAACAGCTTCTAGAGACAGCCAACAAATTAGCCTTTCGAAATGCAGGCTCCCCTACAAAATTCTGAAGACCATTACAAACACATACATTCATTTGTAGACCTTCCTACCATCTCAGCCCAACCTACTTTTTCAGCCCATGTCCTACTTGCTCACCATCACTTACTCAGTGCTTCAGCTACACCAGGCTTTCCTTCCTTGTCTTCTGCCAGGAATTTTTCTTCCTCATCAAACCACACCCAACACCCAACACCCCCCACCCCCCGCTAATTGCAGGGCTCTTGCTCATCCCCCAGAACCATCAAAACTTCCTCCAGGACGTCTCTTTCACCTCCTGACCAGCGATCATCATCTTTTCCTCAGAACTCTCAGAGAATTTCTTTTGTATCTACCTTATGGCTCTGATCCTCAGTAAACATCAAATTGCATTAACATCAGCAAGTTCCCTAATTAGGAACTAAGCTCCTGCTTTCAGCCATATAGAAAGGAAAACAGAAAGATCTGAGCCCTCAAGACCACAGGGATAAAGGCCTTTTGCCTTCTTCTATTCACACAGTTATAATTCAGCTTCATTTTTGGTCTTAATAGAAAGCATTTGCAACGTTGCTAATGTTCCTCTGGGCCTGTAAACATTTTAACTCCAAACACATCAGCTGCAAAATGTTGGAGACCCGCTCAACAGAAGAGCAAGAAGGCCAGAGATGCTTCAAGCCAACACCCAGAGGGTGGGAGCAGAGACCCCACTCTGAGCAAAGCCACCCAGTGCCTGGGTGGGCATGTGTAATTCACAGGCAAAACCAAACTAGTAAAATGAGAGCGGAAGAGGGGATGTTTTTGTTCTTTTTAAAAAGGACCCCAATGTTACATATAAAGCCTCATGAAATATCTCACAGCTCAAATCAAGAAGTGGAAAGCACTGAGGTATTTGGACCCTTCACTGCTACCATGGCCCAAAACAGTTCACACCTCCAGCAGGCAAAGCCAACTAAGCCGAGGTGAAATTTGGATGTCTTCCCCACTCTTAGCTGCCTGGGGGAACAATTAAATTAAAAGTATAATGGCTTTACATCAGAAGGAAGTTTACCCAAGCCACACATGAAAAGCAGAATCCTGATTTCATAGCTGCACCTCTGTACTCCACGGTAAGGATCAAAACACTAACAGTTGTGAAAAGTAGAGAACAATGAGCAAATTCATGAATTTGGATTTCTGGTGTCCCAGCAATCTTTTGCCAATTTTAGGAACACCTACCTTTTCTGAAGATGTTAGTATCTAACAATCTGAGGATGGCTTCGGATTTCCTACATTCTTACTTTCTAACAACAGGAACCCTTGATAAGTTAGGTTTCACGAAAGCTGAAATATCATTAGCTTTGCAACAGACCTCTAAACAGCAGACACGGGAATCATGAATATGCTAATGACTTTTCCCTGCTGTGACCTTGCGGTAGTGAGGCTTCATCCCGAACATGTACATCCGTTGTGCCAAATCTAACCAGCTTGCAGTCTGCTGCAGGAATCTCTGCTTTACAGGAAACAAGCAGTATGAATCACAGATGTTAGGGGGATATTTCTAAATAAGAAAAGTCTCCCTGCAGAGTTTTGATGATCTAGTAGTTGGGTAAATGCTCTCCCTAAAATGGAGCCGTAACCTGATAGTTGAAAGGTTATGAGTACAATAGAGCTTTAAATATTTTCTAAACTGATACATTATAGAAGGATAAATCAGCCAGCAGACATTTGCGGAACCATGGAGCGTCTAAATGGGTCTTAACTCTGCTGGAGTGTAAACTCCATGAGGGCAGGGATGTGGGTTTGTGCACCACTGTATCCACTATACTTAAAAAGAGTGATGGGCACATGGTAGCCATGTCAATGAGTATCTGTTGGATGAATTGGAGGACTGACTAGTTACACTTTATTAATGAAGAAGAGTATCATCTTAGTGGGCCCCTAGCTATTCTAGGAAGTATGAGAGCCACCAAACACAGGGAACTCACTATACAGAAAGCCAGCAGAAGGAAGAACTTGTCTATTCCAGTATAGTAACCTGCTGATGGCAGTGACTGTGGACAGGTTAACCATCACCCATCCACCCAGCACTCACCAGCTGACTCCATACTATGTTCTCAGCCTTGGGTCGGGACAGGAACTACAGAAATAGTCAGAACACCGCTGGCAGAAGTGGCATCTTGAACCCATCCACGGCAATGGTCTATGGAACCCCAGATGGACTTCCAGCCTACCTGAAGGCTAGAGGACTGACGGAGAAGCACAGACCCAGCTTTCCTACAGGAGCTGACCATCCAGCCGGGGCACAATGCAGGGACATGTGTCCCTTGGATCCCTGCTCTTCCTTCTGTCCATGTGTTTCACTCCAGGGATGTGTAAAACCTGGAGGGACAGTCGCAGATGCTGTGCAGGAATAGTGTATATGTAGCAAAGCAAAGGAAGGCGTTTTGGAAAGCTGGCAAGGACTGGGTTTCGAAGGACCTTAGATACAGGAAGAAGAAACAAAGGAAGCATTTTAAAAGCTACAAGGTAACTAACTAAAATTTAAATTTCAAAAAAGGAATTAAAAGCTACAAGTGACTTTAGACAAAATGGCAACAGCACGTTGGTCTTGGCTGTGCCTCGGCCTCTGGAAACCAGGCCAAGAAAGGCCTTCCCTGATGGCCAGCTACCTGGGGGCCGGCCAGCTGCACTCAGACAATGTGCAGAGTAACCTGACAGCATGCTCCTCATCCATGTTCCCACAAGAGCCCTTTCCTCTTCTCTGCCCCAAACACCTATTCCATGTAGGGTGATGTTTCTAAAACATAAGTCCAACCGTTACTTTACTCCCCCAGCTCCAAGCCCCCACATTGTGCACAGAACTGAACTAAAACAGCCTGAGGATAGAATATGGGGTCAACGCTTGTGGCTCCAGGGAATCACCCTGTCTCTACACACTCGGCCTGCTTGGCTCCCCATCCATGTGGCCTGGAAACCCCTCCCAAGCATCTGTTCCCCTGGACATTGATCCATCCAACCCACATTTAGTGGGAAGGGAACCTCAAGGATGAAAGGGCAGGAGAAATTAAGAGGCAATACTACTTGAGCTGGACAAATGTTCTAGCCAGAGTTCTAGCCCTGGTTCTAGAAGAATTCACCATAAGTGGTCTTACATTGGTCCCATGCCTTTCTGACCTGTGGTTTCATGGATCTCTGTTTTCAGTCACATGGAGCCTCTACTCCCATTCCAAACCAGGGGTGTTCTGTCTGAAATGCGAGTGGGGGTGGGGTGAAGACCACCCACTCAGCCCCTTCTCTTCCTCTGAAGGTCCTGAGGGAAAGGATCAGCCAGTTTCTGAGGTAGCCCTACTCTGCCTGCCTGAGTGCTGTGATCATAAATGACCCAGGGGCTGGTCGGAAGCTCAGCTCCATGAGGGACTCATTTTCACAGCAGAACAGGAAGAAGCTGACAGGGCCTCTCCTGACCCACACAGCTAACCCTAACTGGCATGGATGAAGTCCTCCCACACTTACATCTTCCCAGAAAAATGCATCAGATAAGCATAACGAGAGATGTTTTCTGTACAGAACAAGGTTCCCACCTCCAACCCGGGACATCGTCCATAAGCTATCCTCTCCTGACCGTATCCTAGGGTGGACAATGGCCCCTTCAGCGGCTGAGAGAGCCTCCACACAGCTCGGCCGGCGGCTCCTGCACTTCCTGAAGACCAGGCCCTGGCTCCGGAGCCCACCCACAGAGGTGGGAGGACAGGATCTGTCCCAGCCCCCCTGAAGCTCCCAGGCTGATGAGGGAAGCAGACAAAAACCAAGAGCCCAATACGTCATGACAAATGCTGTGATGGAAGGAAGAGTGGGCTCAGGGGACAGAGAGAAGACAGGCAAACTCTGCCACAGAGGAGTCAGGAGAGGAGAAATAAGCTGGAGTGGGCACCCAAAGCTGAAATCCACCCCTGGGGGCAGAGCTCCTTCAACAGCCACAGCGCCCTCTGCCTGTGACACCTATCTACTGTCCAGAGGCTGTGAACCAGAAGCCAAGATCCCTGGCTAACCCACAAAGAACTCTGAGCTTAAAATGATCAACTAATTACAACATTCCATGTCTTCCCCTAAAGATGGAAGAAACCAAAACAGAGAATCGCAGACAGAAGAGATTGGTGTTTAGGTCCTGGTTTTCTACTTAGCTGTGTGACCTCAGCCAAGTCACTTAACCTCTCTGATCTTTCCTTCCCTATCCATTAGTAGTAATATTCTACATTGATTTTTTAAATTTGTAGATCACGATGTGCTTTTACATAAAGTATCTTCCTTTAATCCTCACATACCCCTGTGAGATAGGAACCATCCCCGCATTTTGCAAATCAGGAATAATAGGGTCAGAAAGATCAACGTTTATCTGAGTAAGGGACAGAGTCTGAACTGAAACCAGATCTCCCCAGTAAGCCCCATGCTTCTGGCTCAGCCCACTGAGTCCCTGGCACACTTTTTGTCAAGGCTGACCTCTTTTCACCCATGGAGGCTTTCTTCCTCCCATGACTCAAATGCCTGGTTTCCTGCGTCCTGATTTTCTGCAGCATGGTGCCCTGGGACAGCACGAAGGACTCTAGCTCTAGGTACATTTACTGTTCACCCTTAAAAGCCCCCAAAACAGAATATTCACTTCTACCCCGGGCTCTGCCAGACCATGCACCACCCCCAACAGGTCCCCAGAGGTAAACGGTAGTAGAAGAAAACTCTGGGTTGGCTGCAGGAGTATGTGGTCAGGTTGGGGAGGGAGGCTGAGGGTTTCCTCTGAAAGCAGATAATCTTCACAGAAAAAGGCCAGTCTANCACTTCTACCGGGCTCTGCCAGACCATGCACCACCCCCAACAGGTCCCCAGAGGTAAACGGTAGTAGAAGAAAACTCTGGGTTGGCTGCAGGAGTATGTGGTCAGGTTGGGGAGGGAGGCTGAGGGTTTCCTCTGAAAGCAGATAATCTTCACAGNCAGCCGAGCCACAGCTTTGCGAACAGACCACACCTGGCTCCAGGGCCTGAGGGGCCCGCTGTCTGCCCTCCCTCAGTCTCACAGGCAGCACTGACTCATGAGGGGGACCTGCGGGGCCAGCCTGGCCCAGCTCTTAGCACATCTGACTCACCGTCTCCTGCCTGAGCCACTGTACGAAATTCCTTCTCCCAGAAATAACATCCATCTTTTTTTTTTTCCTTTTTTTCTTTCTTTTTTTTTTTCAGCTGGCAGGGGAGCTTTTTCATGTTCTTGGGACTGTAAACTGAGCATCGAATTTTCCGCAACTTTTCCTAGTGAGTATGCCTTGTGGGAAAGTGAAAAACAAGTCCATTTTAGGGCCTGAACATTTTCATAACTCTTGGGCTGCTTTAGTTTCTCCCAAGGTCATTTACCTGGGGAAGATCCAAAGTGAAAATGTGTCAGAGAGGCCATGGACCAAAGTAAGCACAAGGTCAAGTGTCCAGATCCGCTTAAATGAGTACTTAACAGACAGCAGCTGCCATTCTCTACCGTATGTAGGAAATGTGGGTGTTTCTTTCTAACCTTTATGAAAAGCTTGCAAAGTCAGATTTATGATCCCATTTTATAGTTGTGAAAACAGGCTCAAAGAGGTTAAGCAACACGCCCAATGTTAAGCCTTGGAATGAGGACTCATGCTCAGATCCCAAAGCTTACACCCCTTGGCTAAACCACATAGTGTCTCTACTCTCAGCCCCAACATGCCTGGGGAGAGAGCAGCCCATTCTCCGACACATATACCTACAGGTCACTGAGCATGCCAAGGTGTCTCCTTAAACAGCATCCCTCGGCCTCCTCCATGTCCTTGGTGAGGCTGTCTGCGCCCACCATTCCTGCTCCTCCCAGCCACTGAGGCCAAAGCCCCCGGCTGCATTCACTGGGGAAATGCAGAAGATGAAAGAGGCACTGCCCAGCTAGTCAACCAGCATGACCTCCTGGGAAATTACTGACCTTGACCAGCCTGTACAAGACTCCATTCCTCAGATCCCTACGTGAACCCACCTTGGAACAAAAGCAAACTCTTGTACATAGAGGTCTCTGAAGGGACACAGATGGCCCTTAGGAGTGTGCCTGCTCATCTGCAGACATGCGTACTAACGTGCAGGAGGCCAGGTGTGCATTGCCCAGGCTTCAGCAGACCCACCTGCCACCGTGGCCTATGCAGCCGATGCGGGGCTGCATAAACAGGCTCCGGTGCCCTCTGGCTTCCAGGTGGGTTTGGCCGGTGGGGCTGCTAGCCCTAGAGCGGAGGGTGGTGGTGAGGAAGATCAGGGTACTTACCACTACCCCCATCACCAGGCCACCAAGCTCTGGCCTCTTCTGCCAGCGTCCCCAGCTCCTGTGGCGAGCTACAACTAGAGCTAGAGCTTTCCATCCCTCTTCTTGCACCCCTATTGCCACCTCAGGGTGCCCATCATCCCTTTCAGGGCCCTTGTCCTTCTCAGACTTTGTAAACAGTCCTTTATTAAACTCTTCTTAATTAGCTCCCTCTATTCCTGCCAGGACCACAACTTATTTAGAGCCATTTAGAGCAGAAGTGCTAACTTGAGTAGAAGGATATGTGGGTTACTTCTGTGGCAGATCAACGTCAGAGTCTGACATTTGCATGCTGCTTTCAGTGCACTTGCTGTTGATTTACACTATCACATGCAGTCTGGAAGTAAGTACCCACATTCCTGTTAGCCACAGCCTCAGACCCGTGGCAGTAAATTCTTTGAGAATGAGGCAGAGAGACCTTGGCCTCAGAGGCCTCCCAGGACCCACATGTGTACACATTCACACTCAGTACATGTGCCAGGTAACACCATGACCTGATGCGACATAGTGCATATAGCATGGTTTTGGATTTAAGTGTAAAATTTTTGTTAAAATCAATTAGTTTCTCCAATAGAACTGACTTGCGTTTAGTCTATACAAGTTTATCCTTGCGGGTAGAAATCAAGATGACTGAAACCCTATTTCCCAGCCTCAAGGAACCCACAGGAAATAGGGTGCAGTGTACTAGGAACTGTAAGAACACAAAGAGTGACTCTAGCACTGCCCATAGGTACCAGGGAAAGCTTCGCAGAGGAAGAGATATCCAGGACAGCTTTTGAAGAGTGGAAAGGAGGGGCGCCTGGGTGGCTTAGTCGGTTAAGCGTCCGACTTTCGCTTAGGTCATGATCTCGCGGTTCGTGGGTTCGAGCCCCGCGTTGGGCTCTGTGCTGACTGCCAGCTCAGAGCCTGGAGCCTGTTTCAGTCTGTGACTCCCTCTCTCTCTGACCCTCCCCTGCTCACGCTGTCTCTCTCTCTCTCTCTCCTAGAAATAAATAAAACATTAAAA
>NW_027551571.1:13942343-14013907 GCF_008692635.1 Crocuta crocuta
AAAGTTGCCATGGCTGATGACAATGATGGTGGAAGGTATTCTTAATGTCCCCGAGGGGGTGGTGGGACAGCCGAGCCACAGCTTTGCGAACAGACCACACCTGGCTCCAGGGCCTGAGGGGCCCGCTGTCTGCCCTCCCTCAGTCTCACAGGCAGCACTGACTCATGAGGGGGACCTGCGGGGCCAGCCTGGCCCAGCTCTTAGCACATCTGACTCACCGTCTCCTGCCTGAGCCACTGTACGAAATTCCTTCTCCCAGAAATAACATCCATCTTTTTTTTTTTCCTTTTTTTCTTTCTTTTTTTTTTTCAGCTGGCAGGGGAGCTTTTTCATGTTCTTGGGACTGTAAACTGAGCATCGAATTTTCCGCAACTTTTCCTAGTGAGTATGCCTTGTGGGAAAGTGAAAAACAAGTCCATTTTAGGGCCTGAACATTTTCATAACTCTTGGGCTGCTTTAGTTTCTCCCAAGGTCATTTACCTGGGGAAGATCCAAAGTGAAAATGTGTCAGAGAGGCCATGGACCAAAGTAAGCACAAGGTCAAGTGTCCAGATCCGCTTAAATGAGTACTTAACAGACAGCAGCTGCCATTCTCTACCGTATGTAGGAAATGTGGGTGTTTCTTTCTAACCTTTATGAAAAGCTTGCAAAGTCAGATTTATGATCCCATTTTATAGTTGTGAAAACAGGCTCAAAGAGGTTAAGCAACACGCCCAATGTTAAGCCTTGGAATGAGGACTCATGCTCAGATCCCAAAGCTTACACCCCTTGGCTAAACCACATAGTGTCTCTACTCTCAGCCCCAACATGCCTGGGGAGAGAGCAGCCCATTCTCCGACACATATACCTACAGGTCACTGAGCATGCCAAGGTGTCTCCTTAAACAGCATCCCTCGGCCTCCTCCATGTCCTTGGTGAGGCTGTCTGCGCCCACCATTCCTGCTCCTCCCAGCCACTGAGGCCAAAGCCCCCGGCTGCATTCACTGGGGAAATGCAGAAGATGAAAGAGGCACTGCCCAGCTAGTCAACCAGCATGACCTCCTGGGAAATTACTGACCTTGACCAGCCTGTACAAGACTCCATTCCTCAGATCCCTACGTGAACCCACCTTGGAACAAAAGCAAACTCTTGTACATAGAGGTCTCTGAAGGGACACAGATGGCCCTTAGGAGTGTGCCTGCTCATCTGCAGACATGCGTACTAACGTGCAGGAGGCCAGGTGTGCATTGCCCAGGCTTCAGCAGACCCACCTGCCACCGTGGCCTATGCAGCCGATGCGGGGCTGCATAAACAGGCTCCGGTGCCCTCTGGCTTCCAGGTGGGTTTGGCCGGTGGGGCTGCTAGCCCTAGAGCGGAGGGTGGTGGTGAGGAAGATCAGGGTACTTACCACTACCCCCATCACCAGGCCACCAAGCTCTGGCCTCTTCTGCCAGCGTCCCCAGCTCCTGTGGCGAGCTACAACTAGAGCTAGAGCTTTCCATCCCTCTTCTTGCACCCCTATTGCCACCTCAGGGTGCCCATCATCCCTTTCAGGGCCCTTGTCCTTCTCAGACTTTGTAAACAGTCCTTTATTAAACTCTTCTTAATTAGCTCCCTCTATTCCTGCCAGGACCACAACTTATTTAGAGCCATTTAGAGCAGAAGTGCTAACTTGAGTAGAAGGATATGTGGGTTACTTCTGTGGCAGATCAACGTCAGAGTCTGACATTTGCATGCTGCTTTCAGTGCACTTGCTGTTGATTTACACTATCACATGCAGTCTGGAAGTAAGTACCCACATTCCTGTTAGCCACAGCCTCAGACCCGTGGCAGTAAATTCTTTGAGAATGAGGCAGAGAGACCTTGGCCTCAGAGGCCTCCCAGGACCCACATGTGTACACATTCACACTCAGTACATGTGCCAGGTAACACCATGACCTGATGCGACATAGTGCATATAGCATGGTTTTGGATTTAAGTGTAAAATTTTTGTTAAAATCAATTAGTTTCTCCAATAGAACTGACTTGCGTTTAGTCTATACAAGTTTATCCTTGCGGGTAGAAATCAAGATGACTGAAACCCTATTTCCCAGCCTCAAGGAACCCACAGGAAATAGGGTGCAGTGTACTAGGAACTGTAAGAACACAAAGAGTGACTCTAGCACTGCCCATAGGTACCAGGGAAAGCTTCGCAGAGGAAGAGATATCCAGGACAGCTTTTGAAGAGTGGAAAGGAGGGGCGCCTGGGTGGCTTAGTCGGTTAAGCGTCCGACTTTCGCTTAGGTCATGATCTCGCGGTTCGTGGGTTCGAGCCCCGCGTTGGGCTCTGTGCTGACTGCCAGCTCAGAGCCTGGAGCCTGTTTCAGTCTGTGACTCCCTCTCTCTCTGACCCTCCCCTGCTCACGCTGTCTCTCTCTCTCTCTCTCCTAGAAATAAATAAAACATTAAAAAAAAAAAAAAAAAAAAGAAGAGTGGAAAGGAGCTCACTGAGTGAGAAGATTTATCTCATGGAATGAGGGCATTCCATGCAGCAGGAACAACATGTGTAAAGGTACGCAAGCATGGAAGATTATATTGTGTTCTGGGAACCATAACCAAGGCATTATGACTTAAGCTTGGAATGTGTGTGGGAACTGATAGCCATCACACTAGAGAGTAAGGCCAGGGCCTTGCAACCATGCTTATAGTTCAAAAGGAAGTACAAAAGCACCCATAAACGAAATTATAAATGAGTGTGACAGCAAACGCCCATGTCTAAGGCTCTGCTAAAAGACAAAATGGCCTTCTTAACCACAAAGGACTACATGATCAGCTGATTTCTAGGTTCAAATTTATCTTCCAGAAAAATGAGGCCTGAAAAGTCAGAAAAAGCAGATCACATTTTTTGAAGTTGTTTAAATAACATTATTGAGCATACACGATCTATGAACTGGTGTATATCTGTGCCAGCTGGTCAAAAATAGACTTTAAAAATGGAGATATGGATGGAAGGAAGGTAGGAAGGAGGGAAGGTAGGACGGAGAGAAGGAAGGAAGGAGGGAGGGGAGGAAGGAAGGAAGGAAAAAAGGAAGGGGAAGGGAGGAGAGGTAAAGTGAATGATTTCACAGACAAATAAAAGAGATGGATTAAAAACAAAGAGCTGCTCCCAAAGCATTCATTACTCCCCACCCTCAAGCTTCTTTCTAACTCAGTGAATGAACTCTGTCTACAGTCCGTCTGTCTGTCTGTGTGTCTGTCTGTCTCTTTCTCTCTCTCTCTCTCACACACACACACAGACACACACAGACACACACACACAAGACACACAGACACACAGACACACACACACACACACACACACACACACACACACCATGAATGGCCAAATGAATTGGAAGCTGAGTTCAGAATTCCCAAAGCCCTGAGAACACGCAGTGCTGACCTCTACGCCATCCCACAGAGAACTGGGGAAAGGACCAAGGTGCCCATCCTTGTCTCTTGTTGGCCCACTCCCCTGGACAATGTGGGGATCACATGTGGGAAGCCTGCAAGAGAATTGTGCCCCAGGGAATATCCCAGACTGTAAATTCCAAGGCACATTACAAACAATTTAAGGAAACTCTTGCAATTTTGTGAGCCACAAATGGCTCCAAGGAAAGTCTGGTTCAGCTTTCAGACCTGGCAATACCTTCCTTCGTGGCAGAAGGACAGTGGCCATGAAAAGACCAGTTTTCCTTCCCCATTTTCCCAGAGGAATGGGGAAGGTTGTATTTTCCCCACCTGTGGTTTTATGTTCAAGCCAAGTCAAGAAACTGAAATACAGCTTTGGTTCAGATGATTCTCGAGGAGGAAAACGGCAATTTTGCCTTCAAAAGGACGGACCCTGGGGCCAGGAAATAAGAGTTATGTTTCCGGCTGCACTAAGGAAAAGCTGGCCTGTAAGCTTCAAGGAGCCAAGCTCCCACTGAGTGCAGGGGCGGCTGGGGATAGGCCCAGGCCTTGGGGATGGCACACACCTGTCACCCAAGGAAAACAACAGTTTGTTAGGGAGCAGAGCAGATGCTGAAAGGAGAACAGTACCTACTAGGAAAGTCAGCTGAGCCAGGACACGGCTGTCTGCTGGCATCTTCAAGAGCAGAGAAAATGAGGGAAACGCCAAGGAGCAGTCATAACACAGAGACGCAGCAGCGGACGGACGGAAAGTGTGGCCATGTGAGGAGGAAGTAAGGCTGCCCTCAAATCATGAGGCCTCCAGTTCAGTGTCTACTTCACCTAAGTTCCCAAGTGGCTTTAGGCAAGTCATTCTGCCTGGCTGAACCTCCATGTGCCCATCCAGAAAATGGATAGAGTGATACCTGCTCTGCTGATCTCACAGACTCCCATGAAAAATGTGAGACTGCCTTCAGGCTTCAGCAAAAATCACTTTAGAGCATGTTCTGGACCAGGAAAACTACCTCCAAGGGATCTTGTTATCACTGACACTCCTTGCTTCTCTCCTGGTACAGCAAGCCAGCCCTCTCTCCTCCTGTTCAAATAAATCCAACTGCATGGAAGTCCAGCCTCCCCGATGCCAGCTCTAACTCGGGGCCTTCAGGCTGTCCGCTGTCCCAGCGCCCCAGTCCCTGGAGACTGTGTTCTGCCTCAATACATCCCGACACTCAGCCACAACCGAGACATGACAACGTTTAACAGCAGCCCAGTCCAATTAATTGTGCCTGTATCTTCCTAGGCACAACGCTACACAGAAAGACATTTAACAGCTTTCAATATGCATGGGAACCCCAGGAAAATCTACAAGATGCCAAAAGGTTTATTTTTCTAGGATTAACACAATGACAAGGAATCAGCCATATATATTGTTGATTACGACGAGCCAAATATTTTTCTGTAATTTCTACAATAAAATGAGGAAGGCTGAAAAAAAAAAAAAAAAAGCCGCCGGTGTTAGGCTGGTCATTATAGGCTCCAGCCTCCAAAAATAACAGCCATTCCTATGAATTACCAACAACACTGTTTGCAAGACAGTTGCTTGATACAAGAAATGGAACATATTAACAGGAGCTTCCTGAGAAGAAGGGGCTTAAAAAGGACAGACTGACCTAAGACAGAGGACGCCAGGGAGGGTGTAAGCTCTCAGCCACCAGTCCCTGTGGTGTGCCCTCCCCGAGGCTCTTGCAAAAACCAAAAGGTCATAGATTTGCTGCCCCAAAGCCACACTGGTTTATAGCAGTTAAGCACGGGCTGGAGGAGGAGGGGGAGTCTGAGCTGGAGGAAGGCATTTGGCCTCAGCCACACATGTCCTACAGACCTTTGAAACAATCCATTAAATGGGTTTATCTTTCCAGACCTGAGAACCTGATGAAGTAACACAGGAGGGGCAAACTTGAAACCAAAGTCTAAGAGACAGGGATGGGAAAGGAAGTTCAGTGGGAAGAGAAGCCAAGGAGGGATCCAAACAAGGTCTGCCTTCAGACAGATGTGGAGTCAGGAAAGTCCCCCTCAGCCACATCCCACCCCAGGCCTGGCGGCAGAGTTCATCTTCTGGGGCCTCCACTCTCACTGGCCCCACAAGGAAAAGCAACTGGGCCAATAGAGTAGGCAAGGTCAATGTGGCAGGAGAGAAGAAAGTGCCCAAGGCTGGGAATCCAGGGAGTAGAGGCCTGATCTCACTTCCCCAATTCGAGTCCAGGCCGGGAGTCTAGGTAATAGAGGTCTGATCTTATTATCTTTGTGACATTGGATGGGACCATCCCTACTCTAAACCAAGATGTCCTCGGGGCGCCTGGGTGGCTTAGTCGGTTAAGCGTCCGACTTTCCTTAGGTCTTGATCTCGCGGTTCGTGGGTTCGAGCCCCGCGTCGGGCTCTGTGCTGACTGCCAGCTCAGAGCCTGGAGCCTGTTTCCGTCTGTGACTCCCTCTCTCTCTGACCCTCCCCTGCTCACGCCGTCTCTCTCTCTCTCCTAGAAATAAATAAAACATTAAAAAAAAATTTTTTTTATATAAACCAAGATGTCCTCAATTCATGAGGCTGTGGCAGAGATGAAGCAGAAGCGAGAGAATGAACGCTATGCAGGGGAAGCCCATGTCTGGGGGCCAGACCCCTCCACCCTCAAACCCTGTGGACAGTGGGAAGAGAGCCCTCGCTGGACCTGGCCGGCAGGCCCCGGCTGCTTCCAGGGGCCCACAAAAGCAGTTCCCAGCTTTTAAGAAGCCAAGAAGCAGAAGCTGTTCCCCTCTCAGACCCCCCAGCAAAGAAGCAATGACCCTGGGCCCTCCCCCAGACACTGGAGCCCCGCTGACCACTACTTGGGCAAAGCGATAGGCAGTGCTCAGTCGGAGCCTCAGAAAACAGAGCCCACGCCACTGGTGGATGCCTCCTGGGGGCAAACCTGTGCCAAGCAGAAGGAAAACCCTCCCCCGCCTGCCTCCCCATCCCCTCACTGAGGAGCTGGTCCATCCAACTTCATCCTCACGCTCATATCCTTCTCCCTCCCCAGACCTTACATAGCAAAAAGAGGCCTGAAAAAGAGAAGAGTCTTGGGGGAGGGGCCTAGGAAGGGAGTACTTGAGCCAGACTGGGCCCTGCAGCTCAAGGGTGCTCCAGCTGATGGGGAAGTTGAGGCAAAGGCAGCTGAGACTGGCTCAGAGGCCAAGGGCTGCACAGGCCAGACGCCTTGAGGGGCCCTGGGGCTGCTGTGGTCCAAAGGGTGAGAGAGGAGAGGGGCCAGCAGACAGCCAGCAGGAGGCACCAGGAAACCCTGTGCTGGCCCCAGACCACCCCCTCCCACACTGTGAGCCAGGGGAGAAGACGAGAACACGGCAAGCACTCCAGGGACAGGCAGCAAGCACCGGTCCGTCCTGGGTCTCCCATCCGACAGCACCCCTCCCACCATCTCCCTGGCTCCCCCACTCTGCCCTGTTCGTCCCACTTTTGCCTGAGGCCATGTCCCCTTTGTCCTTCCTGCAAGATCCAACTGAGAACTGAGAACGGGAACAGCCCCTGGTGTGCACTTGGCTGGGTCTGGCCTTTTCTCTGTTAAAGTTGCATTAGCGTGCTGAGCACCTCCTGGGTGGTGGGACCGGCCAGCCCGCGGGGGACTCCTGGCCTGTGGGTGCCCAGGAGCCTGGGGAGCGCTGCCCGCCCCACACCCCGCCAGCTGGAGGCAGCTGCCCCCAGGGCAACCCGGGATTTGAGGGAACCATGAGACAAACACCAAATGTTTTACCACTGGAAATAAAGTTGAAAATGTCCCTGGAACCCACTGCATCCAGAATTTCCAGGGGAGTTTGGTGTGAGTGAGTCACCACGGACACAATGGCTGGTTCCAAGTGCCAGGCCAGCTGAGCTCGGGGATATTCAAGCAGAGCTCGGGGAAAAGACTGTCCAAAACACTCAGGCTACGCCTGCCCTGAAGTCGAAAGGGTTGCCTCTCTCCTTTCCAAACCCACCCACTGAGGGCCACTCAGCAGCCCCACGCTCCTCTCAGAGGCTGGATGAGGACAGGAGGAAACCCAAAAAACAAAGCAGACAATAAATCTCTGCCTGCCCGTGACAGTGCTCTGGCACACCCAGTGTTCTTTCCCTCTCTGAAGGAAAAAAAAGATCCATAATGAATAACAATCCCCAAGATCAGAAGAGTTATTAGGGAAGTTCGTGCTACTTCCCACCATCTTTCTCGCAGACAAAATGTAGGCTTTCTAGCAGTGCCTCCGGCCAGTGCCTTGTGAGGACCCATCTCCTTCAGGAGCTAAGAGTGGGCAGAAATCGTCCTGTTCTGTTCCCCACACACACCTGCCACTGGGAAAGAAAACCCAGATTCCACATGGGAGCAGGTGGCTTGGCTTCTAAGATCAATTTCCCTTCATAGCCCAAGAAACTGTTCCAGAAAGTAAGAATGACAGTCACGGCAAGTTACCACTAAACGTCAACCACACACCACCACTGAAGCCTGCAACAACGCCTCCAGAAAGAGGAGGAAACTGAGGCTCTGAGAGACTGAGCGCTCAGTAGCATCAGCGGTGAAGTCATGAGTGCCACATCAACCCATCAAAGTCCCAGTCTAAAGGCCACACTCCCACCATTTCCCTGACTGCCTTCCATCCCTACTGACCTCACTAAATACCTGGCCCCTAACAGGAATGAGATCACAAAGGACATAGGGTGTGAAAATGACTTGCACCTCCAGACAGCACACCAGAACAGCATCTGTACAGCCTGAGTGCAAAACCCCGGAAGAGAGACTAATTCAGGTCTAGAGGCCTTTGTGAAAATATGCTATTACTACCATGCAGTCTCCCTTGGTACAACAGAAATGCTGAGCTTCTGGATATCCCAATGGGGAGAGAATCCAAAATTTGATACTGAGGCCTCAACTCAAGTGTGAGGGGAAGGAAGAACCTTTCCCGCGACTGCTGACTTTCCAGGTGGCAAATGAAAAGCTGTCAGGCCCTCCCCACCCCACCCCCCCAGGCTCAGGTCACAGATCCACACCAGGCCTCCTGACCCTGCTTCTGAGTTCCTCCAACCCACTAACTGTCAAGCTGCTCAGACACCCACCCGCCACCTGGGAGCCAAGCAGCCCCCCAATGCCAGGCCTTACTGAGGCTGCAGCTTTCCTGTCCAAGGGCGGACGCTGGGTGGGCAGCACTGGGCTTGAAGGCACTGCGACACCTCGGGCCTCCCTCTGAGAGGTGATGTGCAGAGTAGTCGAAAGCTCAGAAGGAATCACACTCAAATAGATGGGGGTCTGAGCCCTTGCTGTGTTGCTTCCAACTTCTGTTGGAAGGACAGTATTCCTTACTGGACAGTATTCTTTACTGTCCTCCCTAAGGACAGTTGGCCCTAGCATGCAATGTAGACCATCCACTTCATACAGGCCTAGAGCCAAGGAACAGCAGAGTGGGAAATAGGCTCAGTCCAACCTCACTGCTTCACAGGTAGGAGAACAGAGGCCCCCGGTGGTTAGGGCCTCGCCCAGCTGACTCCAGGTACTGACAGAAAACTCCCCCTTGTATCTCTTGCCCCTGTGGCTCTATCCTGCCCCTCTGCCAGCACCAGTGCAGCACCAAGAACATCCACAGCAGCTTCAGCCAGCATGAATCTCCAGCCCCGGCCAACGTGAAGATTAGCCTGCACAGAACTGGAAGAGGCCAGGCCTACAGCTGATTGTCACAGACCAGCTGCCCCCAGCTGGAGAGCAAACTGCCCTCCATAGCCAATGCCTGCCCCCTCCTGGGGCATGTTCCCATGCTACCAAGGAATTAGCTCAGTCCTCTCAGAAGGCCCCTCAAAATCCATTAGTACACACTTCCAATAGCTCAGAGAATGGCACTGTGAAAAAGCAATCCCTCCAAAACTTGGGGAAATATCAGAACTATAGATTTATAAAGGCTCAGAATACAGAATACAAAGTCTTATGACATTTTCAGATCTACCTTCCTATAGTGATGATTCTCTTAGCTGGGTGGAGGGACCTCAGGGCAAAGGTATAAGGAGGTGGGTGACATGCCTACCACCTTTTTCTTCTAATCAATAGGCCCTTGGCTTGCTTTATACCATTACAAAACACCACCCCCTTCTCAATCTACACTTAACCCCAAATACCCCAGCTTTGCTGCACACAGCTCAATACACACACTGCTGCACTCAGAGGGGCCTCCTCACTACTCAGTCCCCTGTTCCTGCATTCATAAACCCACCAGTCACTGAGCTCCCCAAGAAAGCAACATCCATCCTCGGTCTCAATTAAAACCCAATGAGGTAAAGGAGGGCAGTCCAAGCAGGCAGACCAACCTGGTCATAGGCAAGGAGGCGGGCACGTGCTAGACACACCCAGGGAACAGCATGGCATGGCCCACTGTAGCAGAGTATAGGCGAGCAACAAGAGAGAAATGAAAATAGTAGCCTGAGGTCAGGTCACCAAAAGTACCTAATACCAGGCTAAGAATCACCACTCCAGCCCTTGCAAAGCATTGACAAAGGTTTTTGTTAGAATTCAAGATATACTTTAAGAAGGTAGAGGCCATCCCAGAGTGTCCTCTGGAGTCCTGGTGAGGCTGCACATGCTTTCTAGGCCTACATGGCAGACATACCCTCACCTTCTACACCCCAGCTCAAGGGTCACCTACTCTCTGAAGCTTTTATAACCGCCCAGGTCCTTTCTTGACCCACAGGACCCACACACAGAGTCTACTATAGTACCTGTGATATTCACTGTGCTTAATGGTTGGTATTTCTCTTTTCCCCCACAACTTAAGTCTTTCAAATGCAAAGACCAGGTCTTATTTATCTCTGTATCTCTAGAGGCCAGCAAAATGTCTGGTATGACATGCTTGTTCAAAAGATGTAAGGAAAGAGGGAGGGAAGGAGGAAGAGAGGGATGGATGGATGGATGGATGGATGGATGGATGGATGGATGGATAGACAGATGGCTGGACAGGGAGATGAATGGATGATAGACTCTGTCTTGAACAATAAATATCCACAGAAAAGACCTCCATTACACAGCAGTCATAGACTCCATAAACATATCCTAAAATAACCACTCGCTTAAACTCTAAAATGGAGTATTTGACCCAATTATCTTGGTTTTCCCAGGTCCCCTTCTCACTGTCTGTCTATCCATCCCATTGGTGCCCAAAACATCTGGCAGACTCCTCTGTAGAGCTGAGCTGGGGCATCAGGCCCAGCCTCCCAAAGACATCATGGGAGAGGAAGAGCCACGACTGGATCCTGGCACCAGAACATCCCTTCAGTAATTACATGGTTCCAGACAGACATAAATAGACAGATTAGCCTTTCTGCATTTTTCTCATAAAAATAACAACAGTTCCTAAGCACACTGGCATGAGTGTGGACATTAAGCATTGCAACCTGCTGTTCTTGGCAGTCAAGGGCTGGCCTTCCTCGCTGTTCCCCCCACCACCACCACCTCCTCCTCCTCAGGGCTCTTGGAGGGCTCCTCATGCCTGGCTCTATCCACCCTGATCGCCCCAAAGCAGGTTGGCAGCCAAGACCTGAGACTGGCTAAGGACTTTTATGAGCATCATGTCCATGGTTTGCTGTTCTCTTGGCTGGATCTTTATCTGCTCTTAGTCATTATGTAACTAGAAATCCTGTACACACGGTGAAATGATTATATGCCCCATTCTGTACTAGCAGGAGGAAGAAGAATGTTTGCTCCATCTGTGCTCTAACCCAGAAGAGCAGTCTCAAAGGTGAATTGCTTTATGCAAGTCTCTTTTCCTTTCCCTCCCTCCACCGCCTCCTCCTTCTATCTTTCTCTATCCATCTCCCTCTCTCTCCCTCTCACCCTACACACCTCTCTCATCCTACCACCATTATTTTTCACTTGTCCTCAGGTGCCCATGATGAATCTGGGTCATGCCTGGAGACCAAGAACCAAGGTACCTACTCCTTTGGAATTTCTCTGCCTCCCTCTCTCTTCCATGCCTGGTCTTACTCTTCTTCAGGATCAGGGCTCAAGAATCAGAAGCAGGGCACTGGAGCCTGAAGTACTGATTACCAGGCTCTCCTCTCTTAAGCCCATAAATTCTCCATGCTGAAAGTAGTGCCACCTCATCCTCCTGGAAGATTCTGACCTCTGGCCACAAGTCAAGGGGCTGGAACTGACTACCAGATGGCCATGACTCCTCTGGAAGACAAAAGATGACCAGCACTGCCTGCAGGCCACAGAGGGATTCATCTTTTCTTCTGTGTGAAGATATCACTCCTCTTGGTCTTCTCTAGAAAGATCTAGAACAAGGTGTGGGAGTTTGATCAGGCTACATGCCACACAGCCAATCAACTATGCAAGGCATCTCTCATGAGGGCCATGTCACTGAATGAAAAAGAGAAGTCACAGGCCTCAGGTTCAAACCCCAGCTCCACCACTTACCAGTTATGAGATTTGGGCAAGTCTCAAAAACACAGTTTGTAATACAACATTCTGATCACTGCCAAATGCTGCTGAAAATATAGTATCTCAGCATAATTCGAATTCACTCTTGTTTTTACTGGTTGTGAGAATCTTTTCATATCCTTGTGGCCGTTT
Organism: Crocuta crocuta; assembly: GCF_008692635.1. NCBI lineage: Eukaryota > Metazoa > Chordata > Mammalia > Carnivora > Hyaenidae > Crocuta > Crocuta crocuta. The sequence continues at coordinate 13,954,355 of NW_027551571.1, forward strand.
TATAAACATGTCACACATCCCCTCGTAGCCTCTGAGCACCTCAAAGGCAAAACCACTTCACTTCTGATTCATCTTTGTAGCCTACTGCCCGGCCCAGAGCTAGCAAAGATCACTCAGTAAGTGCTGATGGAACAAAAGAGTGAACGACCTTTGCGGGGGCTGGGAGATCATAGCCTAGTGATCAACCTGAGCTCCCCTCTTGACTGGGTCTGGCTTCTCTCAAATCATCTTTTCAATAGGCTTTTGAACATACAAAGCAGAGTTTTAAGGCAGGTCCGGTATGTTTTCTTCAGGAGGAGATGAGGCACGTATAAAACCAGTTAACAATTATAAGCACCAACCTCACTTAACACCAAGCTGGTGCAATGGGTAGAACCTTAAAAAAACTTCTGTGGGTCATTCTGCTGATTACCTCTCAAGTGAGCCACCAACAAGGGAAGGCACTTCCTTCCCTTGAGTGTCCTGCCTCAAAGCCCCTCTAAGTCAGGGTCTGAACACTGCATTGGGAGTCCTCCTGTTTCTCACTCTGGTACAGGTTCTGAGGATAAAAGCTAACTTCTTCCTGCACACCGGACCTGAAAACCCTGCAATCTATACAGTCTGCCTCCCGACCGCACGGTTGTAGTCAGATGTGGCCCATGCAGTGAGGCATTCACCGAGGGGCTCCCATGGCTCCTGGCACTGCCGAGTCACTGACCAGCTTCCCCAGACCCTGTGAATCACACCAGGGGTGCCCACTGCAAACTGACTCTCCCCATGTCCCAATTCTCAGTCAGACTCCAGGAGGGCAACCTGAGCTGAAGGATGCAGTGATGTGGCCATCAGCCAGGGACATTCAGGGCCTGCCCTGCTCAGCTTCATGGTAAGGACAGACCTGGCATTCATAGAAGGGGAGGCCAGATTTCCCCAGCAAAGTCTAGACCTCTCTGTTGGGAGCCCTAGAAACCTCCAGGGTTTGAGGGTCACTTAACAGGTTTGGGGTGTGGGACCAAGGACTCACACGGCCAGGAAGGAGAGAAGTAAAGGGAGCTGGTTATAGAATAGCCTGAGAGGGAAGGGACATTGCCCCCACATCGAGATTCCTGGACTCTGAGGATGGAAGGAGCAAGCTTTGCCCATCATTGATGTGGGGGAAGGAACACAGGTCTACAGTCACATCTGCCTCTTTCCATCTGGTTGGCTCTTGGACGTCCTTGGACATCCTGGTCCATGTCATGGTGGAAGACACACAGTCCTCTGGCAATTAAATGGTGCCTGGGTTTCTGCCTCCAAGCTTAGGGCTCTAATTCTCCTCAGAGAACTGGAATCTTTGGCTGGTGAGGCACTCCCTCTCACTTCCCACCCCACGTACCCCAACAGCACAAACTGAGGTCATACACACAGTTTCTCCATCAACAGCTCTTAGTAGACCAGGTAGAAAAAGGCTTTGGAAGGGAAAACATGCCTTTTCATTGCTGGTGGGTTAACAAGGAGGAAATCTCAGGACTCTGAACCCTAAATCACTTCTGAAATGAGCCAGGTACTTCCTTCAGTCCTGTTCTGCTGTGGATTTTCTCTGCACCGGAGAATAAGGTCTACATGTTTTTTCTTGTGCCAGTCTTGTAGCCGAAAACAGGACCAGACACCATCCAGGTGCTTGGTGAAGCCCAGATTGGATGGGCAGACAGAGAGGTGGATGAATGGAGATGCTGATTGTCTCTGTGAAAGGAAACCTGGCCTCTACACATCCCTTCTTGCACTGGACTGAATTCTTCTTTCCTATTCTCCATCACCCAGCCTTTGTTTTGCAGGGAAATCTATCAGTATGCTCAGAGCCCCACATACTTCCCTGATGAGCTTCAGCTCACTCCTTCACCATTAATCTCTAGGAGGTTGGCTCCCCAAAATCCCTACATTTCCAGTTTTATCTGAAACAAAAATAGACTCTTGCAAACATTCCAGTTTTTGGGTCATTGGTTCATAGGCTTCATCCAGCCCTGGCCAGGGTCCCTACCTCTGAGCTCACTCAGAATACCATGGCTGACAGGGCACAGCCAACTAGTTGACATTGTGGCCTGATTCAACACAGCATATGGCTCCTTTAGGCCTTTCCAGTGATCCTTGAATACGAAGCTATTCAGAGACACTGATGTCAACCAGCCAGGCACCTTAAGCAGGGGCCAAGGTGCACACCATGGTGCCAATCGTGTAATGAGGCAGGACTTGGTCATCACTGAGGAGAGCTGCCACCCCCTCTGGGGGCTCCAAGGGAACACTATTTGTATAGGTTTTTCCATATTTAACTCATCCTATCCTGTGAGTGTTTATTTATGCATCTTGCCCTGTCACTGAAGTGAAGCGGGAGCCAGGTCTGATTCCCCACTATGGAACTTGCCAGGAATTATAACCAACACCCCTCCTATGCAATTTTTATTAAAAGAGGCTTCAAGACAAAAATATTTCCTAAAGAACTGACAGAAGGATGTGCATTCAGGCTGTAGATTCTATAAAGCTCATATTGAATTAGGCCAGGTGGTCAAGAGCTATTTATCTAGGCTGTTCTGTTTGACCATCACCTTTCACATCAACATCCATTAGGTTTTCCTGATATAAACTTTGCCGTTACGTCATCTGCTTGCATGCAGAGCTGAGATAAGAAAGAGCTATGTGAAACACTCTGATTTCTTTATGGGAGGAAATCTGTCCACCATTTCAGTGTCCTGTTTTTGTCTATAATTTTCCCTAAGTACCTTCTGGGCACTGACATACATATAAATTATCTTATATATATGTGTGTATACATATAATATCTTACAGTTTGTTGTTATCTTGTAAATTCTGTTACTGGTCAGATTTCTCTATTTGCCTTGGCAGCTAAGATTATATTATAGATTAAGTGCCAGCCCACCACTAGGAAATGCATAGGAATGCATTTTGAGGACTAACCTTACTTCTGAATTTATTTTCTTTTCATACCTTTATTTTTCCTTGGACCCAATCACCTGTCTTTTTATTTTACCCTGCTGTTTATAAACTGTCCCCAAGTTCCTTTGGAAAAAACTAGGGTCTTTTAATTAACTAATTAAGCAATCAAGTTACTGGTTTATTAATTATAGACTTATCAATTAGGGAAGGTTAAGTTTTATTACAAAAACAATCCCAATATTTCAGTGGTTTAACATCCCAAAGATCTATGTGGGGTGTGTGTGTGTGTGTGTATGTGTGTGTTTCTCACATAGCATCGCTGGGAGCTATGCTCCAGGTCATCATCATTCAAGGCTGTATGCGGACAGAGATTCTGTTTGATATATACTTCCATGATCACTGCAGCAGGGTAATGAGGTTAAGTCGTGTGTTGGCCCCTTAAAAACACCACACATAACTCCTGCTCACATTTCATTGACCAAAGTAAGTCACACAATCATGACTAATTACAAAAAGAGCAGGAAAGTACCAAACTACCAACAGTCTGAAAAGTGAGAAAGCAAAATATTTGTGAACTTTGCTAACAACAAACACAATGGCAAGAGTGACCACATAAGGTACCATCTAAATTGGGACACTTTCAAGAGTGAGAGGAAGAGCTAAAAGTACAAAACATTATATAATTTTTAAAAATGTTTATATATTGACTAACATCTTTATTTTATTTCATTGATGGGCCATAAAACTGTTCTACTCAAAACCTAATTTCAAAAATAAAATTCTTTCTAACGCTAAATAGCTATATACACCAGTCAAAAAAAATCTTTATGTTGATGATCTGAACATTAAAAAAAAAAGTGGAAGCAAAATAGTTTATTCTTGCTGCATAATCATGTATTTTTAATCAATGCATTAGACATATCACTCTTTAATATTATATCACTGAATTCTTTGGAAGAATGTAATTTTTTCAATATGACCTTATCATTTTAGATTTTTCCATAAAATTGCCTACAGTTTTCTTCAGAGTTAGTTGCAAGTTACGATTAACAAATTTGAAATTGTTGACTCTCAATTGACCCTTCTTTGTAGACTGCAATTTATTAATTTAGAAAACATTCTGCCTCCTGGTCCTGAGATATCTGGTAAGCTTGGGGAAAATTGGGCTAAATGGAGACGACTGTCAATTTCAATTATTTTTTATATTGAAATGAGTAAATATTTCACTTCAAATATTTTCACAGATGCTTTCCTTTTGCCTCAGAGTAGTTTTCCTTGACAAAACATGTCAAATAAGTTGTCTCTATTTGTGACCTTTTTGAATAGTTTACCAGTTTTAGATGCTGCAAAAAGCACAGGTTTTCTGCCTTTCACTGCCTCACAGGGTAGCATACAAATTCACTTCATCACCATATGAACACCTTCACAAGGTTCTTCCCATAAACCAAGATATCCCAGACACTCCAAAAGAATTTGAATGTTAAGTATCTCACACCATATAAGCTCTCATTATTTCATTTTTCCAGCCCACCCCCTTCCTTTGATAAAGATAAAGCTTGAGGCTTTGCTTTCAATCACTGCAAATCGCTAGAACATTCAAAAGCTGATGCGGTAAGGTGAGCCATTCATTTAATTTTGATTAAATATTTCCAGCTGGTTTTGAACAAATGAACCAAAACTTAAGAGAATTTGTTTATACAAAATATCAACAATATTTTAGGACCTTTAAGTTGATTGACAAAGTCATTCTTTAAAAGTTGAAAGATTTGTGGGGTCCCTGTGTGGTCAATCAGTTAAATGTCAAACTTCGGCTCAGGTCACAATCGCACAGTTGAGGAGTTCAAGCCCCATGTCATGAGTTCAAGCACCATGTCAGGCTCTGTGCTGACAGCTCAGAGCTGGACCCTGTTTCGGATACCCTGTCTGTCTGTCTCTCTCTCTCTCTCCCTCTCTCTCTCTCTCTCTGCCTCTCTCTAGCTTGCACTCTTTCTCTCTCAAAAATAAATTTAAAAAAAAATTTTAAGTTTATAAAAGTTCAAAGAATTTGTAAAATCTGATTAATGGTAAACAGCAAAGGGAGAAAGTATATACGTGCTATAGCATTCTTCTGTACTCAAAATCAGTTTTGACATAAAATGTTTGTAGTTCAGTATATAGGATTATTAGAGTATATAAAATTATTTCATTGTTTACAACTCTAGCTTCTAATTCAATTAATAAAATAATTTGGTTATTTAATTATGTGTGTACCCAACTCCAAGCACATTCCTAATCTATAAGTGTCTTAATTTAGTAAGAATATTATTTGTTCTACAACACTGTGTTCCACCAAAATTTTTACTTTTATTATCACTGCAGAAAAAAAAAAAACTTCAGTGTTCAACTTTTTAACAATTTATAATTGCATTCATTTCAGCTGTTCCATCTTCGACAGAATTAATTTCCAAAAGTTTACTCTGATTGCATAAATTGGGTGAAAAGTCGAACCAGTGTCAAAATTAATTTAATGGCGATTCTATTTGAAGCATCTTGTGACACTGATAAAATGCTGGCTTCACACGACTGTTTGAGAAGTTCTCCTTCTGCTAACGGAGCCAACACACCACTGTTATCACTTCACTTTCCATCTGTGGCCAGGAAAATTTGGAATTAAAAATGAGGGAAATTAACTTAGTAGAACAGACATGTGGTCTAAATGAGTCATAAAATGATATATAAACACACCTTTTATGGCTATTAATCCTAATTATCTTTGGGCACAAGTTTAACTACAAAATGTTTGAGATACTGATGCATCTTCTGGTTTCCATGTGGTCAGTGGTATTACTACACCCATGGTATCAGCAAACACTTTCCCAGTAATCGTTAATCATTAACTTTCTTGAAAAAAAAAAATCAGTACTTAATTTTGTATTGAGCCTAAATTTTGGATTTGTAACTCATTGTTACAAAGAGTATATTACCAAAAAAAACTTAAGCATTACTAAACAATTAATAGTTAATAAATGACACCAAAAAATATATGACAAAACAATTCTTGAAAGACTATCCATCTAGACTTCTTTTTTGCTGTACAGCAGAGCTTCTCAGCCTGTTTCCTACAGATGTTTCGCATATACCCAACATATAATTTCCCTCATTTTCCAGTGACCCCACTGATTTGTGGCCTGGCAGACTTTGTGTGTTTCATAAGCTGAGGCACTTGCCATAGCACAGCTGGCTGGATTACCAAATGAATCTCCCTAAGTGCCACCCAAGAGCAGGACCTGTTATATCAGGAAGCAAGAGCGCCCCGCATGCTGTCCTTAAAGGTAGGTGTTACTCATGTACTGCCTGGAAAAGGAACTGGGTAAATAGAAGTGTACTAGAGCAAGGGACCTAGCACCATAAAGCACTGATGCTAACTATAAAGTAATAAAATCAATACATATTGTGTTCTATAGAGTAACTACTAAGATAATAATGCAAACTAGACAGCTAAAATGCCGTTGAGAAGTCAAAACAAAATACAAAAACTATTCAATTAACCCAAAAGAAGGAAAGAAAGGAAGAAATGTGGAACTTAAAACAGATATGACAAATCCAAAACAAATGGCAAAATGGCATACCAGAATCCAACTACATCAATAACTACATTAAATACCAATGTACTAAACACAATTAAAAGGTCAAGTTAGTTAGAGTGAATCTATACTATGTCTAAGACATATGCTTAAAATGTGGAGTTACAAAAAGTTTGAAAGTGAAAGGGAAGGAAAAAACATAGCATGCACACTTATCATTAAAAAGCTGAAAACCAGCTACAGTCACAGCAGATAAAACAGACTTCAAGACAACGAGTATTAGCAGAGATAAGGCGGGGCATTTTAAATGATAAAAGTTTCCTTTTCACACAACAAGCTTAAATGTGCATGCAGTTGATAACTTCAAAAACTACTAACCAAATCTGAAAAATGTAAAGGGAGAAATAGACAAATCAATAACAGGAGCTGGAGATTTTATTACCCCTCTTTCAGCGACCAACGGAATGATTAAATACACAGCCAGGATAGGTATAGAAGATCTGACAGACACCATCAGACACGAGACCAAACCGACACAGGACACCGCGCCCAGCAGCTACAAATGGCACATTCTTGTCACATGCACACTGACGATTCACAATCTGTTGGGCCATAATGGGTCTAAATATTCATAATATTAAAATGTTACGGAGTATGTTCTTTGACCACAACAAAATTAAACTAGAAAACAATAATAATATGGGACTAGAAGAGCTCCCAAATATTTAGCAATTAAATAAAACCCTTTTAAATAAGCTTCAGAGAACTCACAAGGGAAATTAGAAAACATTTTGAACTGAATGAAAATGAATACAGAATGTTTCAAAATTTGTGAGATGAAGTTCAAGACTACTTAGAGGACCTTTTTACAGCTTTACATAGTTATATTAGAAAGGGAAAAAGGTAAAGAATCAGTGGCATAATATTTCAACGTAAGCTAAAAGAAAGAAGAGCAAATGGAACCCAAAATAATAGAAAGATGGAAGCAATAATAAAAGTATGAATAGAAATCAAATAGAACATAGAAAAACAATGCCAAAAATTTTATCTTTGAGAAGACTGATAGAATTGATAAGCCCCTCACAGGAAGGATAGGGAGAAAAAAGAGGAAATACAAATTATCCAATCTCAAAAATGAAAGAGGAATATTGCTACAGGTCCCATAGACATCAAAATCACAATAATGAAATATTATGCACCATGCATAGTATATTAATAAATTTGGCAACTTGGATAAAATGGACAAATTCCTTGAAAAACACAACTTGTCAAACCTAAACCAAGGTGAAGTAGAAATTTTGAATAGCTAGTTCTATTTCTGTCAAAGATACTGAGTTTGTTGTCAAAAACATTTTCAGAATGAAACACTCCAAGAAGTTCAGATGATTTCACTGCTGAATTCTATCAAATATTTAAACAAGAAGTAATATTCATCATACATAAACTCTTACAGAAAATAGAAAAAAGAACACTTCCCAGCTCATCTAAAGAGTTCAGCATATTCTGATCTACCAAAGCCTGAAAAAAAATTACAAGAAAACTTCTCCATGAACATAAATGTAAAAATCCTTTAACAAAATATTAGAAAGCATATTCCGGCAATGTATAAAAAAGATAATTCAAATATAAAAACAGGAGGGGGAACAAAATATAAGAGACTCTTAAATATGAAGGAGAGAGGCTTGCTGGAGGGGTTGGGGGGGTGGGCTAAATGGGTGAAGGGCATTAAGGAATCTACTCCTGAAATCATTGTTGCCCTATATGCTAATTAAATTGGATGTAAATTTAAAAATAAATTATTAAAAAGAGAAAAAAAGATAATTCATCATAAACGAAGTAGGTTTATAGTAGGAATCCAAGATTGATCTGGCATTCAAAAATCAAAGAAATTCACACTATCAATAGAATAAAAGAGGAAAACTAAGTAATTTATCTCAAAAGAAAAGCTTTTGTCAACATTCAAACCTCATTGAGGGTTAAAACAAAAATTATAAGCAAATGGGGAACAAAAGGAAACCTTTTCAATCTGATAATGTGCAGATACAAAACAAACAAACAAAACCCACCCTACAGCTAGCCTCATACCTCATGATGAAACACTTTTCCCCAAAATTGGCATCAAACACTTCATCATCAAACTGTTGTCCCCAGCATCAGTAATAAGGACGACCATTTTCAATATTTCTATTCAATACTTAAAGTCCTAGCCAGGGCCGCCTGGGTGGCTCAGTCAGTTAAGCAGCCGACTTCAGCTCAGGTCATGATCTCACTGTTTGTGGGTTTGAGTCCGGCATCAGGCTCTGTGCTGACAGCTAGCTCAGAGCCCAGCCTGCTTCAGATTCTGTGTCTCCCTCTCTTTCTGACCCTCCCCTGCTCATACTATCTCTCTCTCAGAAATAAATTTTAAAAACATTAAAAAATGTTTTTAAAAAGTCCTAGCCAATGCAATAAAAATAAATAAATAAAAGAAATAAAAGTCATAAAAACTGGCAGAGGAGAAGTAAAGTTCTCAGTTTTCACAGATGACATGATTGTTTAATTATCAACATTTAAAGATCAAAAAAAAAACCTATCAGAGGTAATAAATTAGTTTAGCAACACCAGGGGATATAAGGTCAATCTATCTAACCTATTACATTTCTATATACTAGCATCAAACAATTGGAAAATGAAGTTAAGAAAATTTCATTTATTATTATGTTAAAAAATGTAAAACACTTAGGAACAAATTAAACAATGGTATGGCAAAACTTCTCAGTGAAAGTGTTGAAATACTGCACTGCTGAGAAAAACTTTTAAATGCCTAAATATCCAAATAAAACCCCACATTATGTGCTTGGTATACTTTCTGAATCTATTCAACAAATCTTAAGGAGTGCCTATTACATTCCAGGCACTATTCTAGCACTGCAGATAAAGCAGTTGAAGTCCTGGCTTTATGAAGTTACTTCCCTCTGATGAAGTAAAGCAGATGATTAAAAAAAACATTATCCTATAATACATCAGGTGCTGATGAGTTCTATAAAGTAACAAAGCCTGAGGAGAGAAAGTAAAGAGGAAGTTTGTCTTACAAGATAGTTAGTGAAGACCTTTTTGATAAGAAAAGATTTGAACAGAGACCTGAAAACAATGAGAGAGTCATTAGGTAAAGCAGAGACAAAAATCCCAGGCAAAAAGAACAGCAGGTGCAAAGGTCCTGAGGCATGAGTGTACCAGTTTGAGAAACAGCAGAATGGATAATGTAGATGAAGTGCAGATGAGTGAGCAAAAAGAGCAAAAGATGGCAGAAAGGTTAGGTTTCAGGGGCCTGAATCATGCAGGTATTAGAGATTTTATCGAGTACATATGCAAAGCCATGAGCAGGAGACTGTCATGACTTGGCATGTTATGGGGATAAGATGTATATATAGATGACAAGAGGAAATGAGGAGTCAAGAGGCTTCTCAGGACTCTAGTATCCACCTTGTTCATGATCAGGGTTTAAAGACAGAAAAATGTTAGAGATTCCACATAATCAGTTTTCACTTTAAAGAGAAATAATTCAGTTCCTCCTTTAAAACTACAGTGTCCTGGGGCGCCTGGGTGGCTTAGTCAGTTAAGCACCCGACTTTCGCTTAGGTCATGATCTCGCGGTTCGTGGGTTCGAGCCCCGCATCGGGCTCTGTGCTGACTGCCAGCTCAGAGCCTGGAGCCTATTTCAGAGTCTGTATCTCCCTCTCTCTCTGACCCTCCCCTGCTCATGCTCTCTCTCTCTCTTCTAGAAATAAATAAACATATTAAAAAAAACAAAACTACAGTGTCCTGGGGCACCTAGGTGGCTCAGTCAGTTGAGCATCTGACTCTTGAGTTCAGCTCAGATCATGATACCAGGGTGGTGGGATTGAGCCCCACATCAGGCTCTGCGCTGAGTGTGGAACCTGCTTAAGATTCATTCTCTCTCTCTCTCTCCCTCTCTCTCTCTCTTCTAGAAATAAACATATTAAAAAAAAACAAAACTACAGTGTCCTGGGGCACCTAGGTGGCTCAGTCAGTTAAGCACCCGACTTTCGCTTAGGTCATGATCTCGCGGTTCGTGGGTTCGAGCCCCGCATCGGGCTCTGTGCTGACTGCCAGCTCAGAGCCTGGAGCCTATTTCAGAGTCTGTATCTCCCTCTCTCTCTGACCCTCCCCTGCTCATGCTCTCTCTCTCTCTTCTAGAAATAAATAAACATATTAAAAAAAACAAAACTACAGTGTCCTGGGGCACCTAGGTGGCTCAGTCAGTTGAGCATCTGACTCTTGAGTTCAGCTCAGATCATGATACCAGGGTGGTGGGATTGAGCCCCACATCAGGCTCTGCGCTGAGTGTGGAACCTGCTTAAGATTCATTCTCTCTCTCTCTCTCTCTCCCTCTCTCTCTCCCTCTCTCTCTCTCTTTCAAATTAAAAAAAAAAATACAGTATCCAAAATGGATTGTGTTTTATGATTGGTTAAGAAAAAGATACTAGAAAACAGCAAAAAAATAAATAAATAAATAAGAATAATGATGACGATGATAGAAAATACAGCACTTAAACTGAGCCAGGTACTGTGTTTACAGGTGGAGAAGCAGTGGCATAGGAAAAGTGAAATGCTTTCACCTACCAAAAAGCACTGTGACCAGAAAGTGGGACAACTGGCATCTCATCCTGGGTAAGCTGCCTCCAGAGGCTGTGCCCTCGGCCCTAAAACTCTAAGATGTGGATACACACACTCGGGAGGAGACTTTTCGGCAACTGACATAGGTCCTCTAAAACAGCTACATTTCCAAAAACACCACAGGGGTAGAACACAAGACACACACTTGTACGTGCTCCCACATGGATGAACTAGGTCAAGGGCCACAGTTTTCCCACCCACTCACCTCCCTCTCAGAACCTCATCTTCTGCGGTACCCCAAAGCCCAACACCACTCACTATCCCCTCTGTCCCTGGGTCTCTGAGGTCATAATTTAGAGACATGACTCTTCCTAAAAATGCCACTAACTGGCTCTTCACCTGGACCATGGCATCCCAGGATGGCTTTTGAATCAATGGATGATCCCAACTGAGGCAAGATCCACCTAGAAGAGTGGTTACATACTGAGGTGATTTTGGTTTTTCTTTTGTTTTGTTCACTCAGCAACACGTCAATATCTTTTCTTTCAAACTGATTTGGAGATACTCATCATTTTTTAAGGACTGCATATTTTCCTCTGTAGTATGCAAAGGATACTTTGCCTTTGAAAAGGAAAAAGTATACTTTTTCCTTTGAGCCGTACTTCAGTTAATTAATCCCTTAATAAGGGCCATTTAGGAGTTTTTCCATTTTTCCATTAATCAGAAATCCATGAATATTCTAGTGCATTCCCACACAACTTTCCCCACTCAAACAGTTTCCTTCTCAGGGTAAATTTTTAAAGCAGCATTTCTGGGTCAAAATATATGGTATTTTATGTGTTGATACTTGTTGTCAAAGTGCTTTACAGATAGGTTGTACTGATTCATATTTTTCTGAACCCGGCACTTCTCAGCACCTTGACAATTACCGTTACTTTTTGTAACCCAATCTGTTTGCCTTCACCAATAGACACAATATAGTATCTCAATTCTTAACTCCTACTTTTTCATCATTAGCAAGATTGAACATCTTTTGACATGTTCTGACCACTTTATTTCTCCTTTGTTGTAAACTGCCTATTTCATTTGTTTATGTGAGTTGTTTTTCTTTCTCCTTTTGTTTTGTGAAGGGCTTGCATATATTGGGCTTAGTAGCCCTACCATTAATGTTGTAAATACCCTTCCCATTTTGTCATCCGGCTTTAGATCTTAATCTGGTTTTCACAGGGCAGATGCTTTTTAATTTTGTTAAGTAAAACTGACATGTTAGGAACCTATAGAGGGTTTTTCTGATTAAATGATTACATATTTAAATTAAATCAGACCCATATGCTTATAAATAACCCACAGATACTGCAACCTTCCCTCTAGAAGCAATGGTCTAAGCTCTGCAGAGAATATCACAGTTGATTAATTGTCTCTGGTGAGATTGTGCCTCCAGTCTCCATGCTTTTCCCCTTCCCAGTTTCTTCCCCTTGACTTGCAAAGCCCTCCTTGAGGCAGAATGGAAGCCATCTACATGATCATCCCCTTCCAAGGCTCCTGTTTACATTCCAAAGCTTAGTTTTAGCACTGGAATGTAGCCCTCTACCCTCGTGCATTTGTTTGAGTAATCCTGAAGCACCAGCAAGCACCCAGCCTAGGTCTGGCCTGTGTTTAGCAAATCCATTGAAGTATCTCTCTCATCAATAGAGGGGACGCTCTGTCCCATCCTCAGAAGAGAAAAAAGACAGAGAGGCAGATGGATCGGCAAGGGGAAAGCCCGTGGCAGGGTCTGCCAGCTCGAGGTCTTGCCCCAGCTTCATTATGACTGTGGTTGAAATGGACATTGTCATCTGTGAACAGGCCTAGCCTTCTGCCAACAAAGCCCAAGCACTGCCAAGCCTCAAAGGCCTCCAAGTACGCTGTGGCAAGAGCCTGCTCAGGGATGACTTCACCAGCCCAGGGTAAAGCCAAGAACCAAAATACTTCGTCTTCTGTTGTTTATTTTTAAATCGTGATTGTGTGTTCCCTCTTCTTTCAGGGACATCAAACATGTAGGAACATTGTGCAGGGACTTCTGGGGGGCCTGGTCGTTGGCAAGAGCACAGAGGAGATGTCAGGCAGGTGCTGGGAACAGTGTATCCGTGGCAGATGTTCAAAGGGCTGACCACACTTGGCTAGACTTGCTGTCCAATAAGTGTGTCTAGTCCCAAGGCTGTGGTCATCTGGGAATAGTCACGGGGCACATGGATCCCCAACCCCAAGGATACTACTTCCCCTGCTGCGTCCTCCACAGGAAGCTGCTTATCTTCAAGTTCAAGAGGTGGAGTTCACATCTTTGTTGATCTCACGCTCTTCCAGAGCAATACTTCTTCACTCTGTTTTGTGTAAATCTCAGCTCTTTGGAGGCTCATACCTTCAGGCCATCTATTCACTACTACTCCCTCTCATGCTCGTTCATCAAAAACTTCAGTGTCAGGCAGATTACGCTCAACCAAAGTCCCTAAGTGACCTCAACATCTTCCAGATGAGCAGTCTAGCACCTGTGGGCTTAGGGGAGGCTCCCTAGGGGAATGAATGCTGGGGAGGCAAAGACAGCAAAGTCTACTACAGATGACCTTCCAGTGTGATCCCAGCACTGGCTCTGCCGTGGTCATGGCAGAAGGAAGGGGAGGCCCCTTGACTCACCTGAGAAATGCATTTTTAGATGTTTTGAACCCCCTAGAGTCAAAGATCTACAACAATGTATGTACTGGATGCCGGCTTTCTCCTAAATCACAGGTAACTGCTTTCCCAGCTGTCATTCATTCTCTCCCAGTTGGTAAACCGTTTTGGACCAGTTACAGAAGCTGTTGGAATGGTTTTAGGAAGTGCCTGATCCTGTCTTCACATAAAACACATGGCAAGTTCATTTACATCGCTGGTGCAAGCCTCTGCTGAATTAAACATTCCACCTTCTAATTTGTTCAAAACTTCTAAGGACACTCATTTTCTTAGCCCATTTCAGTTCATGTCTACCACCAGCAGTGGCTTTTGGCATTCTTTAGCAGTCTTTAGTTTTCACACAGAAACCAAACTGTAATCATTTCATAAGAAGTGTCTTACACCTTATACCTGACACAGTGTCCACGATGAGGAACAGAGGACATGAGCGGCCCTGAGCTGCCTGTTGGGTGCTAAAGGTCTACTGTAGAGACATCTGTGGGCTTTGCCACCTGGCATCTACTTACCCTTCTGCTGACAATTATCCTCTCACCAACTGTTAGATGCTGAGTCTTGGTGGACTTCACTCCATAATCAGGACTGAAGCCTATAATCTAAGCTTAAGCCAACCAGATCATCACATCACAGTAATATGGAAGCAGATACAAGACCCAGTCTGACCAGTGAGAGGCAAGAAAAAGTCGACTGAAGTTTCTAGGAAAGAGACTGCTGCTATTATTTCCTGCTGGCGTTGAATCTGAGGAAATGTAAGCTTGGGAGCTAAGGCAGCCACTTAGTAACCTGAGGGAGGGATTCCACTTGCAGATGGAATCAGCCCAAAGGAAATAGAGTTGAGAGAGATGGAGAAAAAGAGAGAAAGAGAGAGAGAGAGAGAGAGAGAGAGAGAGAGATGCTGAATCCTGGTGATGTTGACTGAGTAAGGTCCTGCCTGAAGCCAAGCCTGAAACCAGCCCAAACTCTGCCCTTTTCAGAGAAGAGAATTGATAAGTTCTCTTTTTGCTTTAGGTAGTGTGGGCTGGGATTTCTGCCCCTGAAAAGCAAGAGCCCCAGTGGATACAATCCTGTGTTCAGTTCCATCTCAGGCCTCACCAGCCAATGAGAGACACCTGGTCACATCGACACCAGACTAGTGGCTCTTAGCTTCCACCTCTACTTCTACCTACAGGAATTCAGCACCACCACTCCCAGGCTCCCTCAGTTATTTCTTTTTTTAAGTTTATTTTGAGAGAGAGAGAGAGAGAGAGAGTGCATGGAGGGCCAGAGAGAAGAAGAGAGAGAATCCCAAGCAGCTCTGCACTGTCAGCACAAAGCCTGATGCAGGGCTCAAACTCACAAACCGTGAGATCATGACCTGAGCAGAAACCAAGAGTCATACGTTTAACCAACTGAGCCACTCAGGTGCCCCTCCCTCAGTTATTTCTTGGTGGGACTTCACACATGGGAATCTCACATGCATTCTGCAACAGTTCTGGTCATGTTCTTTGAAACCACACTCTTGTTAAATGACCGCGGCCAGAAGGGTGGGATAAATCCATTGATCCTGTTATGATCATCAGCAGAAGTGGGAGGACAGGAAGTATGTTGGTGGTCTCCAGTAAGACCACTCAATTAACATGGAAGAGAGTCCATGCCATAAAGAAGAGAGAACCATTATTGGAAAAATAGGGAACTAAGAGCCACATAGGCAAAACAAAGGGCCCCACCATGGGCAAGGAGGGCCTTTACCACCAACTAATGAGGAAAGGAAGACCCAGGAAAGGGAAGAGATGTGCCCAGTCATTGGGGGAGGAAGCTGCACAACTTAAACCCAAGCCCCAGTGTTCAGGATGCTTCCCCTGCTCACCCATTCCCTTTGTTGCTGAGCTGAGAATAATTTAGAAAGAGCCGGGAATGTTCACAAACTCCCATACCAGTGCTTTCTAATCCACTATCAAGTTAGAACACATTCCTTAACAGTGGAACAAAGGCCTGATCTATTTAACAACCCAATGGACCCACCAAACATGAGCACCAGGCTCCTGGGCTCCCCTTGATGTAAACTGTCATAGAACAGGGTCCTGGACCACCACAGCCTTCCTCCCTTAGGAAACAGCCATTTTGTGGAGTTACATGTAATCTTTTTCCAGGATTGATCCAAATACTTCCTGATTCACCCCTCAGCTCAGCCATCACCTGTGACGCTAAGATCCTGCAATGCCCTTACATCTTGAGCAAATTCCCTTGGCCATTTAGACCTCCTCTCTCCCACCATCCCAGAATTCCCTCTCCCATTTCTATGACCTAAGGGCTTTCCTCTTCCTTCTTTCTCTATGGCTTTTCTTTTTCAAACCAAACTCCAACACAACCTTCAAATCTCAGGATCCTCAACTGAAAGAAGCCTAACTTCAAAGCAGGAAACCTGAGGGTAGGAGCCAATCGTGGGTCTGCTTCCCTTGACACTGTAGGCCAGTTCCTCCTCTTTGGAGCCTTAGTTCCCTTCCCAATGCCATAGCACCCAAATCCCAGGATTTCCTACATCGTCTGATCCACTATTAGCACAAAAGATGCCCTCTCTTCCCACCCACCCCCAATTACTCCAAGCCTCATGACATCAAATTCTCCAGCACTTAAACAAGAGATGCATTCTGCTCCCAGGCTAGACCCGAATGATGGGAAGCGATGTTCTTGGCCCCAGAGACATGAGAATTTGGGGCTGTTTCTGTTTTAAAAATAAACTGTATGACTTTCAGATTTGAGGGTTGAAGTGCAAAGAGAAAGGGGATATAAGAGAAGCTTCAGGGCTGATTGCCAAAAATGTTTCCCACCCACCAATTTCTTTAACAAGGAGCATCTCAAGGGGGAGCCGACCACATGGTCTTGATTTATTGCAACTTCACTCATCAGGCTGGTATCCTTTCAGGCGTATTGGATGGCCAACAGGCAAAAGCCTTTACAAAGCCCCTTCCCCTCCAACTGGGGCTGGCCAATGGCCAGGAGAGAGGCCTGAAGGAGTTCTGTGCAGCCTCCCAGGAAGGTGCTCCTGCTGGGTGACCTTCCCTCACTGAGCCAGAAAGTTCCACAGAGGATCACACATGACAGAGATGTGGTGACTAATGTCACATGGAGTCAAAGTCTGAATGGAAGCCTTGGGACTGGGCTCAAGTAAGATGGACACATGTGTGTCATTGGGTACAGATAACAACATGGACAACACCACATACAAGCAGTCCCCACAGATGTCACCTCACGCACACATGTCCCTGTGAGCTCAGTCTCTGCCTATAGCTGGGACACCTCTGATTTCCCAGCTATCTGAGAATGGGATGTTGGACCAGCTCATGGACTCTTGCTATACACATACACTCCTGAGAAGTCCATGAAAAATCATGACTTATCACGAAAAGTCATGTTAATTATGCCAAGAGTTAATGGCCCTCTTCCCACTCGCAAATTCAGGTGCAGAGTTAAAGCAAGTCATCTGTTCCCCATAATGACAGCTGCCTATAGGAGAGGGTCTATGTTCACTGATCCCATGTTCCATGATGGAATTTTGCAGTTGGCACCTATATCCCAGGTACATGTCTGCAACCACAAACATGTGCCCATTAAGCACCAAAGCCCTTAGACACACAGAGGAATAAATGTCCACAAACTCCCTCTAGAGGTAGCTACTAGGGGTCATGAGAGAAACTCCCAGGAAGCAAAAGGAGGGGGTAGGGCCAAAAGGTTCCTATGGTCTCCTCTCTCAACTGGTGGCTTTTTTCCAAACATATCCTGAAGCCAGCAAAGGCATAAACCCAGCCAGAGTCTAGCACCAAGATGCATCTCCCCACCAGAGGATCCTCACGAGGATATTCTTTATTGGGAGTCAATCAGGGGCCATGCTTCCTGGCTTCTGAGCTGAGCCCTGTCTGAGTGTAGCTTCCCTCCCAGACAGAAGTGCCTACACCCAAGATGCCCCGCCTTCACACACTTCCACCTACAAGCTGCACATCCGTTCATGAGCTCTTCCCTGATGCTCCTCTGGCGGAGAGACTCCCGGAGCTCAGTGTATAGTCAACACTACCAGCACAGGAGACCCACTGTGGGCACAGAGGATGAGCCAGCTCAGGTGTTCTCGAACTCAGGGAGAGGCACACAGTGCCAACAGGGATGCTGAAGATCATTTTATGATTGGGAAACACACCAATGGTGACAGAGGAAAGAAGCAAACCCAGCAACTGGCTGTTCTTCAGACCAGAAAGTTCTAGAACAGGCTGCTGTCCACTCAGAAAGGGCCTGCTCCTTCGCAAAATACCTGCTGGCTACACCCACTTTCAGGAAATCTCCAGAGTAAGATTCGCAGATGATGGCTCTGCAAGGAAATACAATCCAACTCCTCATTTTCTAAATAGGAAACTAAGGCCCAGAGAGAAGGCAGGTCTGTCCAGAGTGCAGAGCTGGACCAGGAAGCCAGGCTAGGACAGCAACCGAGAACACAGGCTTTGGAGACAGGTGGTCCTAAGTTCAACCTAAACTCCACTGTGGCTAAGGGTCAACACCAACTTCTCTAGTGAAATAAAAACACCACTGGCCCATGGAGTTAGGTGAGAGTTAAATGGGACACTACATAGAAGAATCCAGCACACCACAGGAACTTAATAAATACTGAGCTCTACTTCTTTCTGCTCCTACCTTCTTCTGGCAATCTGAGCAAAGCCTTAGCTGCTTCCCAACATCTGACTAGATGATGCTTTTGAAAATATGACCCAAACTGGGGCGCCTGGGTGGCTTAGTCGGTTGAGCGTCCGACTTTCGCTTAGGTCATGATCTCGCGGTTCGTGGGTTCGGGCCCCGCGTCGGGCTCTGTGCTGACTGCCAGCTCAGAGCCTGGAGCCTGTTTCAGTCTGTGACTCCCTCTCTCTCTGACCCTCCCCTGCTCACGCTGTGTCTCTCTCTCTCTCTCCTAGAAATAAATAAAAAACCTTAAAAAAAATTAAAAAAAAAAAAAAAGAAAATATGGCCCAAACCAAAAAGGCCACCCCAGTGGATGAGAACATGTCAGCCCCTACCAACACCAGAACCAGGTAGACTCCAAGATTCTCAAAGCTGCTGGGTAAGCCACTCCCTCTGGTTAGAGCCCTATGCCTGCTGCACCCTTCCCCTGAGGCTCCAATCCTGTCATAACAGCAGTACCAGGACAGGAGACCCCTCCTCGTTTGGTGGCCTTCGTAGCCCTCCCTCAGAAAAGGAGGAGAGCCTCCCAATTCACAGCATCATGCAGTCGTAGAACAGCTGAGGGGCTGGGCAGGGTCCTTGCTGCCTGCAGATCATTAAGGGCTTTCCTGGGTCACAGGGAGCACAATGCAGGCTTCAGGGCCCCAGAAAGCAGAGCCAGGATCAAGGGACAGCTACAAGTTATTGGGACGTTTCAGGAGTGTCATGCCTCTTCTATCTATACCACGTTTTGGGTCATAAGATGCGTCCAGATCTATCTTCTCAGTGCAGAGTGTAATGGGCCATCTCAAAAGGTGGTGACTCCCAAGCTGGATCCTGGTACTGGAGGACCACCTGCCAAAGATCGTGCCAGGAGTTTCTCTAGCAGGCAAGGGAGGAAGAAGGTGCCTCTGAGGGCCTTTCCAGACCCAGGTGTTTTCAAGACCATTACGGGATTATTACTCAGCTCCATTAAGTTTCAGGGCACTGATGGACAGCCCCAAACATCACAGAGTAAGAAGCTCTTTGCTTTTATGACATTCAGAAAGAAATCCTCCTTGGCCAGGTATGTCCTAGACTTAGCTAAAACTCCTCACTCAGGAAAAGCAAGCTAAAATGCCAGGCCTCCCTCCTCAATCCAGAAATTGAAAACTCCCTTGCAACATGAGCCTAGCAAAGCAAGATCACTGCACTGACCCCGTGAGGGAATTAGGCCACCTGATGGGGGAGGGGGGGTGTGGCACCCTGTGACTGGCGCCTGTGGTGAAGCGTTCCAGGCTGAGCCTCCTAGGACACACACATCTCTGTCTGCTCAGTCTCCACACCATTAACAAGTGGAGATCTCCCTCAGCTGGTCCTCACCAGGCTAATTGGGCAAGAGGGAGGCAGCTTTCCTGAGACAAAGAAAGTCACTTTGTCCAGGAACTTGCCGAAGCCAAAGCGGGCCGTCTTTCTTCTCCGGATTCTAAGACCTCCGTGCCGGGAGTGCTGAGGTGAGAAAGCACACCGGGAGCCACTGGAGGACAAGCCCGCCATTGTGCAAATGATCACAATCTCAACATTTTCTTCCATGTGTTGACGTCTGCTTTCCTATTTTCCCCCACTACACTTCCATTTACTCCACAAATCTTTATTAATCATCTACTATGAACTAAGCAGACAGTCCTTACCCAACTAGAATTTGAAGAGAACAGCTGCGCTCCCCTGAACTCCCAGCTGCCTGTACTCCCCACTGCACCTCACTCCCTGGTCTACTACTGCCATGGGGGAGCTAACAGCCCTCTCCAGAGGAGAGGGGACACCTCCAAGTGTTCCATCCTGAGAGTCTCAAGGCCTGGGGACCAGGTCAGTAGAGGAGTGACCAAAAGAGGGTGGGCTATCCCCCCAACCCCCCAACCCCCTCCAGGGCCCGAACAAACCTGCCTGGCTGACAAGGAAAGGCCCAGAGAATGGAGGCAGTCCAGTGGTCAACACGTAGTGCTTCAAGCCACAGAGGAAAAAGAGGAAACCCTCATGGGGACACCGACCCCATCTTCTCTGCCTTAATTCTTGGGTCTTATGGGGGCTCAGGAGCCCTTTTGGTTTTATTTTGCTTTGCTGAGGGAGGGATGAGGTAAAAATCTGAATACTGGATATCACCATGTCCTCACAGATGCCCCACCCTGGTGGTGTTCAGACTATGCCGGACGGAGTCCTTCAGGGTACAGAGTCCTTTGCAGGATGCCAGGGGAGTGGACCGTAGGTGCGAGGTAGAACCAGGGGCATGGGAGGCATTGTCCCTGCCCCACTGTCTCAAAGGAGCAATTCAGAGGTTGAGATTATCTATTCTATATATGGAGCCTTTTGTTTCAAGAACGGCCCCCACAGAGCTTTAGAAAAAGATGTTTTGTTTTGGATGTCTCCTGCTTTTTAAAAGACAAAATAAAACCAGGGCCCAGAGAAAGAAGGGAATTGGCAAAGGTCTCAGAATGGGTTGCGGGGATCTCCTGACTGTCCGGCCAGAGTTCCAATTCACCCAAGCTTCAGGACCACTTGAGTGTAAAAGTGCGGCACAGTGATACTAAAAGTGAGGTAAGGGGCAATTTATTCCCTAATTGGGAACCATAAGAAATACGACTAGATGGGCTCTTTTCCTTACATGGAAACCACACACAATCCAGGCTTGGCCAGGGTGCCTGGGCCTGGGCGGGTGCCTGTGCTAGATTGTTCCCAGGACAGACTGATGGCCCCCATGTTTGGGGGCCATGTCCTGAAGCCAGGTTTCAGAGCCTACTTCGAGGTCCTGCAAATGCTTCACTTTCCAGGGCGCATCAGTGGATGTGAGCATTGAGTTGCTCCCAAGGGGAGTTACCTGGCTCAGGTATAGAATCCGTCAAGGCCCCAGGCAGAAGGCCCCAAGCAGGGCCCCAGCGGGGCCTGAGTCAGTGTAGGGAGACATGGTGTCAGCGTCTAGCTAATGCTCAAATAGATCATGAATAATTTGCTGGAAGCAGCTGAAGGCCATACACATTCTACAGCCATCAAATGTGGACTGTACATCGTTCTTAAACTTATTTCATTTTCCCTTTTGCCAAAAAAGGAGGGAGGGGGAAGACACAAGTTCTGGGCCATGAAAACAACCCTGCTTCCTCTGCGCTACAGCCCTGTGTTTCTCTGGGCCTGGGCTTTTATTGGTGTTTTGTCTGTGACAGACTTTGGCCACATAAATGTGAATGAAATGAGGTAACTCATAATTAAATCTTCTGGCTACATTGCGGCTGGTGGCTAATGCCTCTCACTGTCAGTGGAAATGATGGAAACAGGCAAGCAAGCAGGCACCGCAATCAAGTGGCCGTGGGGCTGGGAGCTAGCACGCTCAACAGGCCAGGGGCTTCAGACCACTGTTCTGGGATGGAGAGACGTGGAGGAAACGAGGCAGAGTCCACGTTAGCCGTAGCTACAGGATTTGCTTCATGAGTGCCACGGTGTCGGGCACTCGGGTCTCCGGAGCCACAGTGGGGCCCCCATTCTGAGTCTAGCACAGAGGGAACTGACTACCTGAGGACCTCCCGTCCCCAAGTGGACAACACAGCCCTGGGCGAGGACAAATGGCAAAAAGGAGATCACAGCGCACTCCTCTGTAGCCCGTTCTTCCCCATCTCTGCAGCAGCAAAGGAAGAGAGACAAGGGGAAGAGCACAGGACTGATGGGAACATAAATAATGACTAAGATTAGACATTCCAGCAGCCGGGGGCTGAGAACTAAACCAAATTTGATTTAGAAACATAAATGTGAATGTGACATTTCTTACACCCAAATGACATGGATCGAATTCATACTGGTTACACTTGTTTTTAAGTTTATCAGAATTAAAGTTTGCCAGCAGTCCACACCCACAGTTACTAAGCACCCACTTTGTATCAGCTTCTCTACCGTGACTTTGTTCAACACCAGAAGATACCCTATACACCCAAGGAAGGCCTGGCTCACTGACATTCCAGACCCCACAGTAGGTGATGGGTAATGTCTTTCTGCCACAAGGGATATTTAGAGCCTGGCTGAGGGCTTTACATTTAATAATCCATAAGTAAACACTGAAAATACTCTCAGGTAAAGACTAAACACAATTCTCTCTAGATGAAGAGATATGGGCACAGTATTTTTCTTTCCTTCCACTTATTCACCTGTTTGACAAAAGTTTCTGGGGCCACTTGATCACACATATCTGGTGCTCATCAGCACCTACTTCTTTTCTTCCTCCTGAAAGTAGAAGGCCCCATGTTCCAGCCTCCTTGCAGTTAGATGGAGTCCCAGAACTAGTTCTGGGCAAGTGGGCTATGAGCAGAAGTGATACATGTCACTTTCAAGCTGAAGCATAAAAGACAAGTTGAGGGACCCTCCTTCATCCCATTCTCCCACCAGAGCAATCAAGAGAAACTGTGTGCTCCAGATGGTATGGATACAAGAGACTCCATGAGCTTAGGATCTTGAGTGACTGCATAGAACAGAATCCCCACGCCCCAATATGTGACAGACAGAAAGCACGGGCAAGAAATAAAGCATTGTATTAAACCACTGGGATTTCCAGGTTAATTTGCTACCTCATCTAGTCTACCCTAACTACTGTAATGGCAAACCCCATAAAACCTGCCCTAAAAACAAGACCTTTAGGGTAAGGGTTAAGAAATTAGCAGAATGTAGAGAACCTAAATCGAGAACACAGGGAGAAAAGCCACAGAAAGCAGGGCCTGTGAGCTGCCAAGAAGAGCTTTGCCAAGTTCATAGTCTCTGGAAATGGATTCTACCCTTTCATCCCAGGCAGCAAGTATCCTTCACCAACTGGAAGTGCCCTCTGCTCTGCCCCTACCCTGGCCCTCCCCAGTCATCCATCTGCATGGACAGTATCAGAGACAGAGAATGGGACAGGACCAGCTACATAATTCCAGGAGCCCAGGACAGACTGAAAACGTGGGTCCTCTCATCCAGATGGCCAACAGACACATAAAATGATGCTCAGCATCCCTCCTCATCNTAAATTGGAAAAAAAAAAAGAGAAAATGTGGGTCCTCTTGTTCAAAACGTATAAAGAGCTTCAAGATGGACATCCATCTTCCACAGAGGCTCAGTGATGAGCCCGCAAAGTGGGGAAGCAGTAAGACAGGGGCACAGGCAGGAGCGAGGCATCACACAGGTCTCCCTGTCACCAAAGCTGAGTCATACCAATGTTCCTAAAATGCTCCCAGGAGAAGCAACAGCTCCTGGAAAGATTCAATCAAAGGGACTCCCTCAAGACCACACAGCCCGTGAGTAGTAGCACAGCGCACGGCCCAGGCCAGGCCTCCCTGCTCCCCCGTGTCAGACAGGACGCTGGTGGAGCTGAACCGTCAACACCCAGCACCCAGTTGCTGCCACCACCAACAGAACACGTGAGGGATGAGCCTCTCCTACACAGCCATGCCCAGGTCGGAGGTCATGGTGCTCAGTGCTCTGGCAACCCCAGACAACCCCAGGCAACCCCAGGCAACCCCAGGCAGCACACTTTTTGGCACCAGGACATCCCAGCAGCACCAGGCCCAGTGCTGGGGTCAGGGTGGGGGGGTGGCCCCAGGCTAGGAAGACAACCAATGCCTCAGACACCCTACCCAGGCAGAAGGACCGCATTCCCATAAGCTCAGGGTCTCTAGAACACAGCCATCTAGACCAGGAGAGGCATCAATCTCTCCCATCCTCACCCCTCCCCACCCCCCATGGCCCAAAGAGGCAACATGAGGTAGGAGAAAGAGAGCTGGTCTCAGCCCTGCTATTGATCTACTGCGTGACCCTCCAAAAGGTCTCAAGCCTGTTTCTTCCATGGTGAAATCCAAAGCTGGGTTTTATGATCCCCAAGGCACAGCGGACGCCAAAAATCATGATTCTTCCTGAGAGAGCTCTTCCTCCAGTGGGACAAGCCATGTCAACCACGAGGGACTGAACTCCAAGTCCTCCTGAAAACAGACGAAGAGACAGGGCTGCACGACCTTACCTCCTTCCTGGATTTTCTGGAGGGGGGACCTCTTTGTGGGGTCCTAGAGCCCCTCTGCCCAGCCACAGGTCGTGTGGTATGATTTCACATTGTGGGGGTCCCTCAGGGCCAGGGCCTTGCCATGGAAGCAGCCAGAAGCCGCTGCTGGCAACATGTGGGATCGCAGACAAAGGCCGTGTGTAAATCACCCATAAAATCACTCTCTTGCTCCCCACCCAGCTCTAATGGCCCCCACAGAATAATTTACGAAGCCCAAGTGGCGAAGACTTCATGCACCACCCAGGGCCATAAAGCACAGGGTCTCCTGATTGTTCCCCAACCGCCCACGGGCCCCAGGCTGGAACAGGGGAGCCCCCTCCAAATATGTGCTTCTAGGCTCCAACACAGGGCATGTTTTCATTCTATGAAGGCTTTCCTGGGAAGGCCTGGGTGTCACAGCCTCAGAATAAGGACTTAGGCAGAAGCTCAGGGCTCTAGAAGCCAGTTATTACCATCTCCGCCCCCAGGATATAAAGCAGAGACTGACATACTCACATAGCACTTTTCATGAATTTCCAAATATCTGTCTTATTATTAAAAGCAAACTTATGCCTATGTAGAGTTTAGAAAAATCAAATAGCACACAAAGTCAAACAATGAAAAGAAAAAGCCACCCTTCCCATCTAACATTAAGAGAATCATATTATGATTAGAGTCTCGAAGTCCCCACTATACAGATGCAGAAACTACAATAAGAGAGGTCAAACGGCTTGTTCGAGGTCACTCGGCTCATCTGTAGTGGAGCCCAGGTGCTCCGGCCACTCAAGGTGAGTGGCCCCTCTGGATGGCATATTCTATACTTTGCTGGGCTGTCCAACATGCCTTCCATGTCCTCCTGAGCTCCACACTGACACAGGTCCTTCAGGGGGCTGGCTTCATCCTGCTGCAGTGCATGACTCCACATGAGCCCCCCTCCAGAGCCCCCTCAGTGAAGCCCTACTAGAAACTCTGTCATCCACTCCTAAGCTCTGAAGCTGCAGAGCCCAGACCTAGATGTCCTGACTGCCGTGCTGGCCACCAAGTCTCTACACGGCCCTTCTACCCACTCTGGAGCTGGGGCTGGCGGGACACAGGAGGTAGAGGGAGGAAGTGTCAAGTCCGGCGCCTGGGGAATGGGGCCCTAACCACCAGAGCAGATTCATGGCAGGAACATAACACTTAATAGTTACTTGAATGGAGAATAAAGAAACTAATATCTCATTTGGGGACAAATTCACTCACAGCACCGCTGGGCCCTGGGGAAAGGTCGAGGAGACCATGAGAAAGGCAGCCCGGAGACCACCAGGGCCAGACCACCTGCTGGAGGTACACAGGCCACCCCAGCCACAGCAGGATGACAGCACCCAGGGGGCTCATATGCGAAGCAAGACACCTGTGCCATCCGGGCTCGGCCCAGCCAGAGCTGTGTGATCCAGGACAAGTGCCCCGAAAGCGTCCTGATTCTTAGGAGAGCCCAGGAGACAGCATTTTAAGGCCTTGGACAAAATCACAGAGAAAGAGCGTCAGGACACCTGTGGTCACATAACCCTTCTCTTAGGACAGGTGTGTCCTCTCAACAGCCCCCCTAATAAGCAGCCATCCTCACTTGTCTTAGATACTTCCTCCATAGGCATTCCCACCCCAAGAGGTCAGCATATTCCTTGGTGGAAATTTGTATTTCTTAAAAAAAAAAAAAAAAAAACACTTTTTTTTAGGGACACCTGGGTGGCTCAGTCAGGTAGGCGCCCAACTTTGGCTCAGGTCATGATCTCATGGTTCATGAGTTCGAGCCCCACATCAGGCTCTGTGCTGACAGTTCAGAGCCTGGAGACTGCTTTGGATTCTGTGTCTCCCTCTCTCTCCACCCTACCCCTGCTTACCCTCTGTCTCTCTCTCTCTCTCTCTCTCAAAAATAAATAAACATTTTTAAAAAATCAGACTAGAACCTACCTTTTTGTAATTTCCACTAACTGGCTCAAGTCTAGTCTCCTAAAACAATGTTTGCAAGCTGTGTTGCTCTATAACATGTAACTAATGACCTCCAAACACAGATCTACATACCTGTGGGCATTCATATATACATTCAACACATTTTACTGAGCACCTACCAGGTGCTGGGCATGGAATAGAGTAGAGCATGAAAGAGACAGAAAGAAAAAAAGAGAGAAAGAAAGGTCTACCTCATAGACCCTATATTTACTAATACTTATAATAATAAAAAAAATAAAATGCACAGAATGTCAAATAGAGATGGTTAAAAAGAAATAAAGGAAGAAGAGGGGGTGCTCAAGGTACATTTTTAGAGCAGTCACGGAAGACTTTATTAAGTACAGACCGAAAAGGGGAGAGAGCAAGCGAGCTATGCAGAAGCAGCAATATGTGCAAAGTCCCTGAGGCAGCAAAGGCTGGGACACAGCTTTCGGGAACGGGAAGGGAAGGGAACGAGAAGGACATTTTAGAGATGAACTTTGCATCTGCTCTAATTTCTTATTTAATGTGCATTGGTACTTCATTATCAGCAACAGATTACGCTGGCAACACACCTCACGCTGAAGACGCCTCCCCGAGGCAACGCCGCGCGGGCTGAGAGCACGCCCCTCCAGACAAGCGCAACAAGCCCCATACCTCACTGTCCTCCTGTCCTCCCCTGGACCTGCTCCAGCCTGTCGAGGTCAATCAATCAGTCTCCGTTCTTTTCAAAATCACGATGTGCAGCTCACAACGGGAAAGATGGAGGAAAGGCACGCCGCACATCCGTTCACACACCACTCGGGTTGCCTTAACCCAGACGCATGACCTCCATGTTGGGGCGTCGGCGCACGGGCCCACACTCCCCCTCTGTAACCCACATCACCTCCAATACCAGAAACATGTATCACACGGATCTTTTCCCTTTTTTTAAGATGTTCCCAAGAAAATCTGTATTTAATTTATGGGCAATTTATAATGGAAATAGACCATATAAAATGTATACAAATGTGTAGGGCTGTATATAGGGCTTGGAAGGAGACAGTTGAGCTTAGCAATAATTAACGTGAAGGGTCTCTTCCCCGTTGCCAGGTAGACATTTGGATTGCCCGGACTCTCGTTAAACTTAAACCAGAAAGGGCTCAGGGGCCGAGGTCCAAACATTCCTCAAGCCTATGGGGGACGTCAGGACACAGAGCCGACGACAATACATTTCACCAGCATTGCCAAAGCCTTGTTTAAGTTTAGAAGATGCCTGTATTGCATTACTTGGACAGAGAGAGCCAGCCCGTGCGCCACAATCAATTTTCCAGAGAAGCAAAACCCCTTGCAACCAAACCAACTCCAAACCCACACGAGGCCACAGGGTTTGCAGAGCGGCCGGCAGATCCACAGGACACCTATCTGTCCCCACCCCTCGCTCCGCGGGCTCCAAAGGCAGGACAGCGGCTGCTCCCGGCACAGGGCTGCCCCGCTGAAGTCAAAGAAGAGTTACAGAGAACCTCGGAGCTGCCAAAAGCTATTTCCAGGGGACTTTGATCCACTGATGCTGTAATCTCTGAAGGGAAACATACTTCATTTAGAAGGTATTCTTTGGTGTCATTCCCAAGGAGAAGGCATACTTGTTTTTGGAATAACAGAGCACTTACTCTCTCCTCTCTTGTTCTTGTTCTCACTCTCCCTCGCGCCGGCCACGAGCACGCCAGTTGTGATGGCCCGCAAACAACCTTGCGAACGCAGCGAGAGATCATCGGACACGCTGTCGGCCAGAAAAGCGTGCTTTAAACAATGCCCAATTAGAAGCCAAAACCCTAGATGGCCGCAATACCATAGCCTGAGGGCCAGATCTCAGGCTCTGCCTTTCCCCCCACTGGCCTCCCCCCCCCCCACCCCCGNTACATTTAAATAAGTTTTTCCTGGCATATTGTGACATGGCTTAGATCAATTACCTCATTTTTCAACAATGAAAAGATTAAACAGTTGTTAAGGGTTATAAAATGATTTAATATGCTATTAGGCGGAGATGTAAACTATCAAAGTTTAAGTTTCCAGAGAGAGACTTAAATATCAATTATATTCGCATCCAATTTGTATAGAGCTTTCCCCCACCAATGCCCACTCCCAGAAATCCACATCAGGGGCAGCTCCCCAGCGCCTGGGGACACACAGCCCCCGCAAAGGCGGCTGTGAAAATCCAGTTCCTGTGTGCTGTTTCATGAGCATTTGTCATGGCCAGGGAAAGCAAGCTCAGACCGCTCACAACACTTTTTCCTTGAAACGGAGAAAAAAAATCAAATTTCAGAGAACTGTTAGGGATATGTATTTGTGCTCAGTGATGGGAAAGGACCATTAAGTGCCTTATTTGAAACCAGAGTAGGACTCTAACTTCTGAACCCTCACCGGTTTTCAGTCAGTCACCGCTGGCAACATTTCAAAGGGTAATTTTTTTTTCAAATTACCTTGTAAGGCAAAATGAAAAAGTGAAAGTTCTTTGCTTCCTCTGTCTCCTCTCCTAGCATTAACTTTTTAAAATATGGGTTCTCACTTTACTCCCCTAAACAATTCAGCCCAAAACCTGCCGCCCCTGATACTGACATCTCCTGGGTTTGCCTCAGGCCTGGTTTACACAATCAGATGGGGTGAAGCAGGCGGCCTGCCTCAGTTCACCTCTTGGCCTCTGGACAGGTTCTGACGCTGTGGGCCCCATCAGGATGATGACTCAGTAACCCATTTTATCGATTCCAACCGCAAGAGGGAGGTTAAGGCAGACCCTGCTGCATGCAGGGCGCTGGGTCAGTTTTCATAGAACACAGATGTGCCCCCCCTCCCTGTTCCCTCCAACTAGAGGAAGCCCTGCAAGAACCGCACTAGGAGGCCAGGCCCCACAACCTAGATTAGGTGCCTCGATGAGGATGAGGCACCACCAGGCCCCCAGCTCCCTTCTTCAGACCCCAGGAAGCCTTTAGAGAAGAAGAAGGAATCTGGGCGTGGGAAGCAATGCGACCCCGCTCCTGACAAGAGTGTGGGGGAATCGGCTGAGAGAACACTCAGGAAAAATGTTTTGCAGAATGAGTATATCCCGCCCCCAGACTACGGCTGCCCAGTGTCCAGGGAACCAGAAAGCCCATATCAGGGCGAGGTTTGATTGCAATTATTTGAGAAGCGCACATTCCATACTCTTCAAGGAGAAGCCAGACTCCCCAAATTACCAGTAAATCAAAACGGTCCAAACACGGACTGATGTCTTCAGAAACACCACTCGAGTTTCCCGTGCTACTTAATCGCACTGTGTATTTTACCACTTACAAGGGGCGCGTGCCTGGCTGGCCGGCGTCTGCTGCGCTCACCACAGCAGGACCCTCGCCACATAATTAAGTGGCTTTCAGAGAGAGGCTCACCATGACTCTGGAGACAAATGAAGCAAGTTTCACTGCGAGGATGGCCTTTTTTCCTTCTCCAAGCAGAACGCCGTGCCTGTGCACAAGCCCAGGACTGAGCTGCTGCTGCTGCGTCTGGAAGGGAGAGACTTTCCACACCCGCTCACGTACAAGACTGAACTCACAGCCCATTTGTCAAAGCCATGACACCTGAGTCACCAAGTGTGAGGACACAGGGCTGGGAAGAAGCAGCCTGGTGACTTTCAAGTTTCTCCTTGCTCCTCCCTCCCGAGCCAGTCTGCTGCAGATGAGGCTCGACCCCTTCTGACTTGTCTGATTTTCCAACTGTGCTCCCAGACAGCTTGTGATTAGCAGGGAGAGGGGTCTCAGACAGAGCTTGAGCCCTTTCCTTATCTATCTCAGCCAGCCGGGCCGGTGAGGCCCTTGGTTCCAAAGGACGGGCCTGTATCTGGTCGAGATGGGACACGGTCCTGGAAGGAGCCACGGTGTTTCAGTCGGCCACACCCAGAGCACTTCTGCCAGAGGCCAAGGCGGATTCTTATCATTGGAAGGTGTCCTCTTCAGTTCTGAAGCTTGGATTCCCTGTGTGTCCCTGCCCCTCACAGGGATGCAGTGGTGAGTGGGGACAGCTGCAAGCGTCAGCGGAAAGCCATCCTCCGGAACAGCAGGCTCCGTCCTCCCCGAAAGGTGCCCTGCACACCTTGGCGACACAGGCAAAGCTCCACTGAAGGCTGCAGACTGGGAGTTCTGTGAAGTGAAAGCAAACACTGAGTCAAAACAACCCACATTACCAGCTTGAGTGCTTCGGCCAGTTTCTGCCATTTGAAAACCCTCTTCTGGGGTCTGGAAAGGGGCTGGAGTGGGGAGCTGAGGTTCCTGGCAGAGGCAGACGCACTGGAGGCTCTGCCTGGGGAGGGGCCCTGGCCAGGTGTCCCCAGCCCCCACTGCCACCTGTCCAGAGCACACCTTCCGCAGAGCACACGAGAGCCCTGCCACAGTCTCAGGAGAGAAGCTGCACCTGCTTCGCACTGCCGAGGCCCAGATTTCCTGAGAAGCAGTGGCCTCCCCTCACAAAAGGCATCTAGCAGGGCTGAGCACTGTACTAAAATGAACTGAGCTCATGCACAGTGCTCCTTTGGGGGCACAGCGTTAAAGGATGGGAGAAAACTGATGTGCTATGGGGCGCCTGGGTGGCTCAGTCGGTTAAGCATCCGACTTCAACTCAGGTCATGATCTCACAGTTCGTGGGTTCAAGCCCCGTGTCAGACTCTGTGCTGATGGCTAGCTCAGAGCCTGGAGCCTGCTTCGGATTCTGTCTCCCTCTCTCTCTCTGACTCTCCCCTGCTCACACTCTCTCTCTCTCTCTCTCTCTCAGAAATAAATAAAACATTAAAAAAAAATTCTTAAAAAAAAGAAAAGAAAACTGATGCGCTGCTCAAAAACGAAGCTACAGGGCGGCTCTGGAGTGGCTCAGTCGGTTAAGTCACTGACTTCCACAAGGTCATGATCTCAGGGTTCACCAGCTCTTGCCCCGCGTCGGGCTCTGCGCTGACAGCTCAGAGCCCGGAACCCGCTTCGGATTCTGTGTCTCCCTCTCCCTCTGCCCCTCCCCAGCTTGCATTCTGTCTCTCTCAAAAATAAATTAAAAAAAAAAAAGTTTAAGCGGGCCAGAAAAGCTGCCCTGCACAATGAGTCTCATGCCAGGAGACGTGAGGGGAGCACACCTCCTACCTGCCTAGTGGGGGTGCACCTGGAGCAGCCTCCTGAAAACCTGGATGATGGAAGAGAGGGAGGTAAAGAGGCCCTAGTGCCTGGGTAACCCCAGAGTCCACAGTGTCATTTGAAAGGCTCAGTGCCTAACACCCGCCCCCAGCTCCCAGGAAGCACCTGCGCAAACAGGACGCCGACCTGGGAGGCCTTCTCTTGCACTCTTTACACACAAGCATCACAAAATCCCCAGGGGAACTCGGATGTCAGCGTGACGCACCCATATTCCAGATGGGGAGACTGAGGCGAGGGCTGGCGCGGCTACGAAGCCCTTCCCCCAACTCAGCCGTCTTTCTCCCACTGCCCACGCGCGTGCTCGCACGCATGCGCATGCGCGCCTGCGCGGCTCTCCGTGAGTGACAGACCTGACACGCCCTGGCGGCCAATCACCTGCAGCCTCGGCTTCCGGGAGAGGCCCGCCTCCCTGCTTGCGGAGCGTGGGGGGAGGGGCGGAGGGGCACGGCTTGCGGTCTAAATAGTGTAAAGAANGCCACAGAATATGTGAGCTCTGCGTAAACAATCTGGGTTACGGTGGGGTTCCTAAAACTAGGAGAATTTCAGCCATAACACTCACATGTTGTTTCTGGAAATTAAAGCCTGGGAACAGTGAAAATAAAGTCCATCGATTTATGAATTGTATTTCTGCGCATACTTCAATTCCCAAGGCTTGTGGGAAGCAGACCCGCCATCTTGCTCCTGACCGGGCTGCCCTTGAGAGCCCCGGCCTGACGCCCCTTGGCCTCCCGCTTCATACCAGGAAGCCAGGCTCTCCGAGCCGGGTCCCTGCTAAAACCTGAGTGACCTAAACCTCAGGGAGCACGCCCAAGCAAGAGGGATCTGCTGACTGGGGTGCACCTACCCCTTCCCCCCCACCCCGCACCCCCACTCCGGGGCCTTCCGGGAGAGGTGGCCGAGGCTTCAGCAAGGACCCAGTCTCTCGCATGGCCAGGTCTGCAACGAACCAGGACCGGCCGTGCTGCGTGGGGACTGATCTGTGTGTCTGCCTGTCCCCTGACCGCGACCTTCTGCAGGCTGGGGGCATGGAGCCCCAAAGCCCAGCCACCTAGAGACCCAACCAACGTTTGCTGAATGGTGACTGCGGGAGGTCGGGGGGCTAAGGATGCCTTCCAGCCTGGAGGATGGGCTGAGAAGCTGGGGAAGGTTTCTCCAATGGGCAGGGAGCGGAGCCTGGATGTGATAGAATTTCAACAAGGGCAGGAGCCCGTGAACGTGGAGGGAGCCTCTGGCAAAGCCAGTGGGCAGGGCTGGAGGGCGCGGAGGGAGAAGCTGGGGATCCATGCGATGAGCACTTTGGAGATGAGAAAGGAATCCAGAGTAGGCGCAGCAGTTAGGATACACAGATCCATGGTGATGTCGCCATGCTGGAAGGGCTCCAGAAGGGCCGCCTGCTGCCCAAAGGATCCGCACTCATGGCCTCCCTGCTCCTTTCTCCAGGGCAAATCCATCTATCCTTCAAGGCCCTGCTCAAACTCCACCTCCTCCAGGAAGCTTTCCCTGAATTCCCTTCGTTCCAGTTACTACTGTGTACACTGTTCTGCCCAGCCCAGCCCCCTTTTGAGGGCCATGACAAGGTGGGGCAAACATCTCCTGGTTCACAGCATCACCACACTGGGCTGCGTTCTACTGGAAGGACCACTTCTTACACCTGGCTTACCCCGGAGCAGGCGCACCAGGACTGCGGAAGAGAGACTCAGAACTGCCAGTCCTGAGAGAGTGTGGCATGGGGGGCGGGGGGGGGGGNGCCCCTCCCCAGTTCTCTACCCACCAGGGACTCTGTTCACATTCCCAGCCCTTGGCCCAAGGACCAGAGCTTCTAGCCCCTTCTCCAGGGCTCCCGGAGAAAGAGGTTCCTGCATCCTGTTCGAAGGCAGCCCCACCTTCTGCCTCCTCCCAGAGCCTCTTGGCTCCCACTCCATGTCTTCCCTCCGCAGCTGAAGGCCATAGGCCACCACTCACTGAAACCAGGCAGGGTGGCCTGCGGGCATCATCATTGTGCCCAGTCGCGCCCACCCCCAGGAGGCCAGCCGGGCCTGGCTGCCAGCACCGTCCATCCCCGGCAGCAGCCTGTCTCATCAGAGCAACTGAGACAGACCGTGAGCAAACCGCTTTACAGGCCCAGAGCAGAGCTGTGGCAAGTGGGGAGAAGAGGTGTTTAGGCCTGAGCAGAGCTTAGGTCTTGGACCTTCCCACTGCAGAGGGAAGCGGGAAGACTGGTCTCGCCCCTGGGACTGAGCTTGGGGGTGGATCTGCATAGAGAGCCTCCGCTGTGAAGAAGCCAGAACAACCCTGGGCTTCCAGGAAAGCAGCACATACACAGGCTCCAGGGCTCTGCCCTCATCATAAGGAAAACATACATGTTTAATGGATTACTTAGGGGCACTCACAGGACAAAAGTATTCTTCACTCAGCAAAGTATCCTCTTCAGTAAATAGCAAACTCCTCTCAAACACATAATCTCCCTTAGGAAAACTAAGTGAGACCTTTCCCTAGAATCACATCACTCAGGTCTTAGTCACTCACTCTTTAGTATGAATCAGCTTAATCATATTGCTTTCCTGCTACCTTCTAGTAGAATTCAACTTCCTAAAAGAATGGATTCCATCACGGATTGATATAGGGTGGGTCATTTTGGAGCAGGGGGCACAATATCAAGCTGGAAGAATGGGGGAGAAAAAGAAGATCCGTTCAGGCCAAACAAGGAGAAAAAGGAGAGGAGCCTGTGATCACATCAGAGGCCCAGCGGGGAAGAATTGAGGACCCAAAACGGCCTCCCAGACTTGGGCACTGCTTTAGTGTGCTAGAGCTGCGCTAACAAAGTACCACACACTGGCCGCTGAGACAACGAAAGTTTATTGTCGCACAGACCTGGGGGCCAGAAGTCCGAGATCAAGGTGTCGGCAAGGCTGCTTCTTCCTGGGGACTATGGGGCACACTCTGTTCCGGGCACCTCCCCTGGCTTCTGCGGGTATGTTGGCAACTTTAGGGACCGCTGGCAAAATGGCAATGGTGAAGCCTCACCCCGACCTCTGCCTTCACCTTGACATGGTGTTCTCTCTGTGTGCTTGCCTGTGTCCAAATGTCCCCCTTCTGTAAGGACACCTTCATATTGGATCAGGGCCCAGCCCAGTATGGCCTGGTCTGACCTGAGTACATCTGCAGTTGCCGTATTTCCAAATAAGGTCACCTCTGAGGTGCTGGGAGTTAGGACATGGACACATGGATTGGTGCTGGGGACAGATTCAACCCACAACAGGCACCTTTTCTGGGATAGAGCCGGGACAGAAGACAGCTCAACCCTGACTAGTTACGTGACCTTGAGCAAGACAGTCCCCAGCCTGACCATCATTTACTCAACTGTGGCCCAGGGAAAGTGGGTGACAGTCCCTTTCCACCTGACCCCTGCATGCAGAGAGGGTCCACGAAGACAGGCTCGCATTCCACAGGCACCAGGGCAGTGTCTCAGCAGCCCCGCACCTCCACCCCCCTCCCCGAGTAGATCCTTCAGGACCTTCCATTCCTGCTCAAATAATGACGTGAGCCAAGTCACCAACACTCCTAAGCTCCACGCACAGGGAACCGGGACACTGCAGGGTGCACCACCCAAGGGCAAGCCTCAGACACCACGTGGTTGAGACCTCCATAGAGAGCAAGCATTCTATTGAACCAGACCAATAAATTCCTGATGTTGCCTTGTGCTTTCAGGGAGCAACAGCGC
Organism: Crocuta crocuta; assembly: GCF_008692635.1. Lineage (NCBI taxonomy): Eukaryota > Metazoa > Chordata > Mammalia > Carnivora > Hyaenidae > Crocuta > Crocuta crocuta. Next base: position 13,989,707 of record NW_027551571.1, read on the forward strand.
TATCAAACTATGATCATAGGAGATCAAAGTCAGGCCCACCGCCCTGAGCTCACAGCCAGAGGAGGGACCCACCTCTCCGGCACCTACCTCAGGCCAGCACACAGTAAGCCCTCAAGGCGCCTTAGACTGCGGAAAGGAAGGCCCACTTGTGGGGCGATGGCGACACCTCGTGGCTCTATGGAAAATGACATGCACAGGCCCAGGGGGCGGGGGGCTGGGCAGGAAAACAGATGCCTCATGGCCTCAGGCCCTGTATAAATACAAGCGGCTGTGTCAGATTTGAGTCCCACATCCTTTGGGCTCCAAGGTGAGACTCCACATCCTAGCAGGGACAGCAAGGACTTCTCTACTTTCACAGGACCAACTAATGGCCTGCACAGCTATTTAAAAGAGCCAAACTTGGGGCACCTGGGTGGCTCAGTCGGTTAAGCGTCCGACTTTGGCTCAGGTCATGATCTCACGGTTCGTGGGTTCGAGCCCCGTGTCGGGCTCTGTGCTGACAGCTAGCTCCGAGCCCGGAGCCTGCTTCAGATTCTGTGTCTCCCTCTCTCTCTGACCTTCCCCTGCATGGGGCTGATCTTTCACAGGGTTCTTCCCCTGGCGGGAACACACACAGCAGGATCCCCACGTCTCCAGCAGGCCCAGAGTCAGGTGGTGGCGGGAACTCAGTAAGGACTTGGGTTCTAGGCCAAGCTCTGCACCAGGACCTGAATAGCCCCTCCGCTGCCTCACCTGATGCACCTTCTCCCTGAAGAGGGGGAGATGATGGAATCAGAGTAAACCACCTGTGAGAGCATTTGCAGCTCACATGCTGTCTGAGTCCCTGTAGGCAACTTACCCTCAGGAGCCTCAGAGGTAACAGAAGCAGGAGCAACTAAATTTAATATTATTTAATTTGACCCAACATATCCAAATATGCTAATAGTTTTGACACATAGTCAATATAAAAATTATTAATGAGATTGTTTTATGTTCTTTCATTGGTACTAAGTCTTCAAAATTTGGTGTATCTATAAATAAAACACAATGTATCTCATTGTGGACACTAAATTCTCATCAAAAATACTTGACCTGTATTTAGATTTTATAAACTTTGCAATTGGAAAAGTGGATTCACACACTCTATTTTTTTACTTATTTTATAATGTTATTTTTTACATTTTATGTTTTACGTTTTTACATTTCAAATTCATTTTCGTACATGATTAGATTCACATACTTTATTACTAGATTATTAGATTTATTAGATTCACATACTGCATTTGTTGTTCCAAAATTCCTTTAAATTTTTCCGGGAACCAAACCGATTTTTTTGACTTAATTCAAACAAAATTGAAAATCTAATTCCTCAGCAGCAGTAGTAGACATGTCAAGTGTTAAATAGTCACATGTTCTAGTGTCTACCAACTTACACACTTTAGCTCTAGATCCTTTGACTAATTCTTAAATAAGGTCACACTCAGGGACAAAGAACTTAAAAACCCATGTCTTTTCTTCTTGCCCTGTCCAAGAACTCAGTGTGTTTGGGCTTCCTGAATTAGAGGGCTAGCTGCATGTCCCAGGTCCCTCCTTGTATGACCCACAGGTATGAGCAGCAATCAAGAATCAAGCATAAAGAAAAGTATTCAGAGAACAGGAAGGAAAATACAGTGCAAATTCTGAGCAAGAAGCCGCTATCCCAAAGAGCCCATACTTGTAAAGAATTGGGGGGCGGGGGGTGATGGGCATAGAGGAGGCCACTTGGGATGAGCACTGGGTGTTATATGGAAACCAACTTGACAATAAACTATAAAAGAAAAAAAATAATAATAAAGAAAAAAAAGAATTAGGGTAAAGCCAGTCTACACGTCTCACAGACTCAAGGGACCCATCCAGCTGCTACTGCAGTATTCAGACAGCCATGAGGCAACAGGGGCCCATATAGAAAAGTAACACTTGTCCGGACCACAGATGATTCTGAGTGGGACTGGAGCCTAGCTTCTTGTATGTTCTGACCCGACATGTGAGATAACATCGCCATTTCCTACAGTGAGAGGTTTCCCTAGGAAGGCCAGGTCGTACGCCTCAGCGCACCTGAGGGCAAATGTCCCAGCCAGTCTCTCCCCGGACCTGACCCTCAGCAAGTCCGGCCACCCATACTATTCCCATATGTAAAATGGGAGATGTGTTCATTTCCTTGGGCTGCTGTAATGAAGTACCACATGGCCTTCTCTCTGTCTCAACTCTCCTTCTGCTTTTCTCTTAAAATACATTTGTTGTTGAATTTGGGGTCCACCCAAATAATCCAGGATAATCTCCTCATCTCAAAATCCATCACTTACTTACAACTGCAAAGATTCTTCTTCCAACTAAGGTCACATTCATGGGTTCTGGGGGTTAGGTCATAGATATATCTTTTGGGGAGCTGCCTGGACCAAACGAACTCCAGACCTCAGCTCTAAAAGTCTCTGACACAGAATGCCAAAGGCAGCCATTTCTATTACATAAAGAATGCATCCAGGTACATACGAATGTTAACACCCCAAGAGCTAAATGGACGATTTTTACATGCTCTAATTAGTAAACAGACACACAGAGATGTTCTGCTTTCCAGTGTCAGAAAGATGAAAACTAAGATAGGCATTAGATCTGATGGTCTAAGAAAACTTAAACCCAGTGCCGGCAAGGATGTGATGAACCTGCTATTGAATACACAGACCCTCCCTTTCTTCCCAGGGACTGGATCGCTGTAGGCACTTATTATATGAAATTGCTCATAGATATGTAAATTAGCAAAACTCTGGGAGGGAAACGTGGCAACCTATTCCAAGAACCTGGAACATAAATAATTGGCTGAAATTTTCGCTGTTGTGAATTCCTCTTAAGGAAAGCATCCTTACAAACAAATGCTTCTCTCAGCCTTATTTATAACATCTAAACACTGCAAATTCTACATATTCGAGAGGCACAGTTTTGCACAAACACCCTGTAGCCAGCAATAATAAAACCAGGAAAACAGATAAGACTGAGTAAATAAATCTGGATCACTGTGGAGGAGGACGGGGAGGCTTCTGGAATGCAAGCAGTGTTTTATTGTGGGTAATCAGGAGCATGGTGTGTTTGCTTTACAGTTGTCTTAAACTGTGCACTTATTTCACACATTTTTACACTTATGCCATGTGTTACAATAGATGGATGGATGGGTGGTTGGATGGATGGATGGATGGATGGCTAGAGACAGAGAAATTTTTTTTTTCTTTTTCAATGGTAGATTCAAGTACTGTTAGGACACCAACTGCTCCAGAAGCAAAACTCCATCTGGGGCAGAGCCTTGAAGGGACCACAGAAACACTACATGATTCACTGCAGCTATTTCTTCCCTGAACTTCCATGAAGTCCATGGCCCCTGACCCGCACGGTACTGATGAGGATGAATGGAAGGAAGTCCCTAGGTCTTAGGTCCCTATAGGCAAAAACGGTCTGCAGCCCACCAGCTCGCCTGGAGCTGACTCTCTGCAGGTGACCCACTCTCCCACCTGCATGGCTTGGCTGGCCCCGCCCAAGTCACCATGCTCTCGGGGCAAGCGTCCCCCCTCCCCCACCCACTGCTCCCCTGCTCCTCTGCCCCAGGTTCACCTTGCCGCTCCTGTTCTCACCAGGGTTCCAGGCGGGGAGCACCCAAGCCAGCCTCTCACTGCCCCCAAGTCCATCAAGGCTGGGATGGAAGTGCCCGTGTGGAGTTCCCACAGGGGTAGCGAGAGGGGGCGCTCTCACAGAACTTTCCCAGGCTTCCTGGAGAGCAGCTGCGTGGCCAGGATCTTCTGTTTGCATCCACCCCAAGCTTTCTGAAAAGCAAACCTTCCACCTAGAACTTGTGGGTGGGAGGGGAAAGAGCTCTTGTGGGTTCTCAGAGCCGTCTGTCCCCAAGGCAGCCTCCAGTCCCCCACTTCAGCAGAGTTCTCTGCCCCCCAACCCACTGGGCCAGACTGGCATGGCTAGGGGGAGGTGGGATGGTGAATAAAGTGCCCCCACCACGACCCACCTTCCACCTGGGCAGCGCCCGTCCTTCCGTCCATCTGCCCACCCACCCGTTCAGGAGAGAGTCTGGGCCACCTGCCGGGGTCTGCTCCCCAGGATCAATACCAGGGGCATTGAGGGCTGCCACATTCCCCCATGCTGGAAGGTGACCTCACTTCTCCCATTTCAGACCCCCTGGGGGCTGCTCGTCCCGGGGATTCCCAGCTGTCCTCCAGCTGGGGCTGGGGCTGTGTGCTATGCAGCACACCTGGGGAAACCCTGCCTTCCTGGGCTCTGTGCTGGGCTGTCATGTGGTCGACCAGCTGAGGGGACTTCTGAGGGGCTCTCATTCAACTGCCCCAACAAACAGGAGCTCGTCCCAAACTGAAACAACAGCCAAGGAGAGCCCCTCATAACAACACGGAGGGCCGCCCAGGCCGTGCCGTTGCTGAGGGCGGCTGGGGAGTCGGCCATTCCCTCCCCACATTCTGCCTCAGCTTCACACGGGCTGCTTTCTCAGCTGCAGAGCCCTCTGACGTTTTTTTTTTAATGTTTTATTTATTTTTGAGAGAGAGAGAGAGACAGCATGAGCAGGGGAGGGTCAGAGAGAGAGGGAGACACTGAATCCGAAGACAGACTCCAGGCTCTGAACTAGCTGTCAGCACAGAGCCCGACGCAGGGCTCAAACCCACAAACCGTGAGATCATGACCTGAGCCGAAGTCAGAGGCTCAACCGACTGAGCCACCCAGGCGCCCCAAGCCCTCTTATGTTTTAAGAGCAGAGACCACACATGGCTCCATCTTCGCCCCGACAGGGCTGACATAATGGGCCCAGCAGCTCTGCAGGATGCACCAAGGAAAGCTGGTCCCACTTCAAGTGGCTGTGACTTAACACAGCTCAGAGAGCGCTACAGGAGTCCAGGGCGGGCACTTGGCTGAGGCTTAGGGGCACTGATCTTCCGGGTGACAGCAGTCAAGGCGGGATGGCCACGCTGTTGGCCTGGCTACAACATATGGGTGGTGAGAAGCCAGCCCTGAGCCCCAGCATAGCCTGGATGTGGGCTTTGGGGATTCAAGGACAGAGGGAACTGGCAGTTCTCAAGCAGAGAAGGTGAGATTGAAATTAGATTTTTTTTTTTTTTTAAGTAAAGGAGAAGTTAAGTGCACATGACTGTGGGCAAGGAAGGCTCGTGAGGTACAGAGACAGGGAAGCCTCCCTGAGCCTTGCAGGGTGGACGCTGTTTGGGCAGAAATAAAAGAGGCTCCCCCCTCTTGTGTGCATCTACCATATAAAGAGCCCCCCTGGGTGACAGGTATCTATGAAGAGCTATGTGTCCATGGCCTCTGAAGCTCAGGACTCGGAGCAGTGGATGTCAGAGCACTGGCTGGGGGCATTCCCGAGGGAGGGAGGGGAATCCTTGCCCAGCCTGGTTTAATCTACCTACCTCTTTCCAATACAGTGCAACCGCGCCAGAGGGCTGTACACCACATCATTCTTCTGTGGTCTTCTGAGATCCCAGAGAGGGGAGCCACACCTGTTTCCCCTTGCCCGCCTGGGAGGTCCTCACCTGTTACCAGTCTTCCCTCCAACTAGGACACTGCCATTCGGGCCAGAAGGTTCCACATGCAGGCCTCTTTCGCCAGCCCTCTCCCCTGAGCTCTGCTCACGCCAGGGTAGCAAGAGCTGCCGAGTGTGGCTGTGCAGCTCATACAGGCTACAGGACCCCAAGTGTGGCCCTGTGCCCAGTGTTCCCTACAGGGATTTCAGTCGCAAGTTTTAGGCTGTATGAGGCTCTCCCTCATTGACTTCGTAAAACAACTAGTAGTTGCCTTGAGTTTGAAAGGAGGTACAAGTAGGTATCACCACATCTTTAGGAAGAACACAGATGGGCCTCTTGATGTGACTAACCAGTGACCATTTCCTGCCTTGCATTCAGCTTTTAGCTCTTAAATCCAAGGACACAGTCAACATCACTCCTGTTTGCCAGGCTCCAGAAGATGCTCACAAGCTATGGCGGATGGGGTGTGAGCCCCCTGCTGGGAGGCAGTTGGTGCTGGTGAGCGGCGCAGCCAGGCTGGGCTACAGCTCCAAGGACACTTAGGCCAGGGTGTCCCTGCAATGCCCTACTCCAGGAATTAGTCTGGAGTAACCTGGGTGAGCTTCCTCTAACCCTCACAGAGCAAGGGAGGGGATAGTTCTGGAAAAGGCTCTGTAGTTGGCTTTTGAGATCTCTGAGTGCATGGAACTCAGAAACCTCGCCTCTCCCCAGAAAGGAGAATAAGTGATTTAGAAGACACCATTATAGAAAAACAAGAAGCTGACAAAAAAAGAGACAAACTGATCCAGGAACAGGAAAGAAGAATTCGAGAGCTCAGTGACACGGTCAAACGCAACAATATCTGTATCATAGGAATCCCAGAAGAGGAAGAGAGAGGGAAAGGTGCTGAAGGAGTCCTGGAACAAATTATAGCAGAGAACNAAAAAGAAACCTCGCCTCTCCCAACCCCCAGTTCTCTACTACCAGCTCCCCTGAGGGGCTTTAGGAGAAAACAAATGCATGTTGAACACCAAGATGCTCAATTGAAATTGATTCTCCTTCCTCTGACCCACAGTTCTGCAAGATGGGCAGAAGCTATGGTGGCACTGGACTAAGAGGGGCTTCATCACACAGCTTGTGCACCTGGGGCCAGAGCCCCCGTCCCCCGACCCCACACTGGCATTTCAGAGCCCAGGGCTGAGCATGGATCGCTCACAGATTGCCACGTCCCCACCTCCAGCTCTCCTACAGATTTCCCACAAGATAAATCCTTTTTTGTTAAGACCAAACCCTATCACTTGATGGCCTTCTCACTAGCATTAGTGGGAGAGGGAAGACCAAAGAGTATGATGACAACTGAATATTTAGCACCTTAGCCTCAGTCGGCCAGGGCTAGATAACAAACAAGGAGAATGACCCCAGCTTGTATCCGATGTATCCATTCTGCACATTCAGCAGAGCTACCCGGGCTACTGGCACTGTAGTCATGAGAACCCGTATGTGGCCTTCTCAGTGACTGGCTTGTTCTGCTGTGGGGAGCTCTACATGGGCCTGAGTCCTGGGCCGGGACCCCCTGGTGGAGTCTTCCTAAGGAATAACATCACACATCTGCTGTTGAGTCCCCAGGAGTGCTATGGGTGAGTCTTGGGAGCAGTTGAGCCACTGGGCCAAAGAGGGCAAGGAGAAGGTGTGCTGGCAGGATCTGGGGCCATCAACCAAAAAGGGATGTGTTGACAGGTCAGACACAAGGCAGTGGCCAGAATCTGAAGCTTGTGTCCAAGCAGTGAGATGAGGGCTTGAGCCATCTCTGTCTGGGTTCTCTCGTGGAGAAAACGTCCTGTGTCTCTAAGACAAGACAAGGGTGGGCTCCAGGAGGCATGGCCTATGTTTTGGTGCATGGTGTGCCATTCTAACCCCTAGAACTAGAAGTAGCTTCCAGATCCTGGGCCCCCTCAGACAAGCAGGCAACTCTCGGAAGTCCTGGGCCCGATGGGCATAAGTTGCCAAATCTGCCCCTGTGGTGAAGACTTCTGGGCCTTTCCCTCTGGTGAGGAAGCTGGACCCTACTGTGGGGAGGGTCCCAGGATCTTTTCCTCCAGAGGATGCAGGCCCAACATGAGGTGGCTCTAAACAAAGCAGATACACTAGAGATTCTAGAAGTGTTCTCCATGGAGTATGTCTATCCCTCTTCAGACCTCATTCTTGAGCGGATATGCCTCTGGCCCTCCACTCATGTGGCCCCCTGCTTGGTGTTTCAAGAGGCCTCCTTGGCCTCCAACACCCTTGGATCTAGCAGGCCACCCTGTTAGATCCATGATCTCCATACTGCCTTGTTCCATCTTCCAACACTGTCTTCAGAACGATTGCTGGCTCCCCTTCAAAGCTACAGCATCAGCTTCCATCCTGGATGAAGAATGTTTTGAGCATCTGCCTTGGTGGAATCCGTTTGCAGACTCACTGATCTCTCTATCCCACTGAGGAAGATGAACTAGACTGTCACAGCTCAAACTCACTTCATATCACTTTCATACCTTCTTTGTAAAAATTACCCTCATCTCTTCCTAGGTGAATTGACAGGCTTCAGAGCCCATTTCAAATTCTGCCTCTTCTACACATTTTTTTTTCTTTTCCTTTCCTCACTCCCAACTCTTTTTCTTTTAAATTCTTGTAATCACAGAGTGATTGGTTGGTTATTTGTCCTTAATTGTTTGTCCTTATTTTCCCTTCCATCTGGATTTACTTGAAGGTAGGGCCATTATTATCTTTGCCTCTGATAATATTCAGCCTTGGTATTCCACTCCTAAAATGTATGTGAAAATAAGTCAAGTGCCTTGTTTGCTCATCACCTACTCAGAGGCCTAAGGATACAACCTAAATCAGTATGCCTGAGGTCAACTGTGATAAGACCTCAGGTAGGAAGCCAGTCCTATCTCAGAGCAGCACAGAGGCTCAGTCCAGATCCTGTCCACACAGTCCCAGATAAAGTGTGAAAGGCCTTGGTCAGAGTATGGTTGGAGATCAGAAATGGCCATGGGAACTAGTGTGCTTCCCCAATGGGAATGTGGCCATCTCCACTATGATGGCCTCTGACTCTTCCATTGACATGAGCAAGGCCACACTGAAGGACCACACCTGCAAACCAAGAGAGTCTAGCAGAAACCACGCCCTCTTCCAGTTCATATCACTGTTATGGTATGTTCGTGCAGGTAAGGCAAGCGCCACCTGCTCTTTCCAGTTTTTAGAACAGCTTAGATGGTATTCTTTCTCAGTCCCATGTTCTCAATATACTCTAAAACCTTTTGTTATTTACTTTGAAGGTGACTATGTTATATATGAAAACTAAGTCATCTATGAGAAGAAAGCCCTTGAGGTAAAGGGATGACCCACAATGCCAGAGACCCTGACTACACGTAAGATGACCACTCTCTGAATGAAGGTCAGTTGTATCCCTAAGCTTAGCCTCACTGTATTCCATCTAAAGCGAATCCCGCCTGATTGTGGAAGGGAAAACTGAAGAAGAGTTTGTGGAAGGAATTCAAATGTCAGAATGCTTTAGATTCCATGGTTGATTTTCTTTTTCTTTTTGAGCTATTTTCTTTTTCTTATTTCCTCATCAGATGCTTATTCATGTTGGAGGTATAATGTAAACTGGAATAATATCGAGTGACCTTCTCCTTTAGAAGATTAGCGATGTTGCTAAAAACAAATTATCACATGACCAGATCATGACCCATCAAGAATATAGCCCGTCACCCAATGGAAAAGACCAGTAGACTATATCTCTGCAGTAAGCTGTCTGTACCAGGCTCAAACCCCAGTCTGTCATCATTGTCATTCATAAGCCGAGACCTTGGTGATGTCTCTAGCCCTGTGTGGTCCTCAGGTCCCCTTGACCATGAAGCGAGTTACCTTGAGTTCCCTTTTGTTCTGCAATTCCACAAACCAAAAAACCTGCTCTTGATTCCACTCTCCTCCCAGACTAATGCTATTCTGCTACTACTCAGCTAAAGAAGCACTAACTCAAGTGGGCAGGTATGAGGATAAAGAGGAAAACTATTCTGCCACCAGGAAATGGCTCAGTAGGGTTGCAGTCCTGATCAGAGGTCAATGGATGGCTAGAGGACTCAGGGAGAACCTCCCTTGAGCATTTCCACCCAGTTACCCTTGGCTTGACACTCTCATTCAGCGGGGCCCAGAAGGGGCCAACAGACACTAGAGATCCAGACAAGAGTAGCCAAAGGTAAAAGTATTCTGGAGCAAGAAGGCAGAAAAGGAAAGTTCTCCATGAATATACCAAATGCTTCCCTTCCGAAGATGAGTCTTTCACCAAGTTCTACAGTTGGGAAATGACTCCATGAGTCGGTCATTGGAGTCGGTATTCTTTGAGGTGGAACTAATGACCTTTGTGGATGCCATGGCAGAATTACTCCTGGACAAATGTTGAGTGTCAGCATCATCAGAATTTGATAGCAACCCCCAGTGTAACATCACTGTAAATGGGCAGTACACTCACCTAAAAGCTGATGGCAGCAGAACCAGAAAGCCAATCCTACTGGACATAATAGCCCACAATTCCATAAGGACATGTCATGTGTCAGAGCAAGACCCCTCATCTTCCTGTGGATCTCTGTGTCACCTGAGACCTACCCATTCCTTCTGTGCAATTTCTCAATCAGGATCTTCCCCCAACTTCCAAGTACTTCCCTCCAGCCCTGCTTCCTTGAGCGAAAGAAGGGGCCAGGGTGGACTGACGGCAGATGCTAATGGATGCAAGATTTCTCCAAAGTGCCCCACATCTTGTCTCCAAATTCTTCCTGGTAGCTGCAGAGAGTAACCTGTTGGAGGTAGACTTTTACCCTGTTTCCCAGAGTGAGAGTCCTATACCCCTCCTTGGTCAGGAGGCTGGTGGTAAATCATGTGACATCTGGACCCAAAGAGGGGAATTCTGGGAAAATCACAAAGGGCCAAGCAAGAATCTAGACTCCCAGTTATATGGACAGTTTGGTAACACTGAGGAAAGTCCCTGTAAAGCCCCAGGTCCTGTGTACTTTCTCGGTTTTTTGTAAAAGATTTAGCTCACAGATACTGCTTGTGATTTGCCATCAATGTCAAAGCTAGTAACTAGGATTAAGCATGGTGGGAGGCAGTCTGCCATAAGTTGGACTTCTAGGAAATCTGCTTAGCCAGCTACTACCTGTATGACCTGGACCAGTCATTTCCCCCATTTTGAACCTCACCACTTCCTTCTACAAAATGGGAACTTGAACCTCATTAAGGTTATTGAAGACTTTAGAAGTGTTGGTAAAGCACCCAAATACATGGACTTTCTGTTAGGGAATCTCCACTGTTCTTCACTCTTGTTCTCACCTATGTCTACACTGCCTGGCCCAAGTCTGCCTAGACCTGGACCCTATGCGGCCTTGTCCAGGCCAGTGCTCTCCTAAGCAAGGGGAGAAGATGAGGTGAGAGCAAAGATCTCTTATGTTGTACAGTGGTGACACTGAGAAGTTCTGTCCCCAGTCCCCCCACAAACATCTCCCCCTCTCCCTTCCATCCTTCCAGATGAGCCAAACCTTCTGAGAGCTGCCTCATGCCCTGAATGAACTCTGAACTAACCTTTCTGCAGAGCTCTCTGAATAACACTCTGCATCAAGGCGGCATCTGGACAGGCCCATTTTGTTCTATTAGCCCAAGGAACTCTCGCTTGAAGGGACCTTGCATGCAGATCTGGGTGAGTTCTAAAGGCTCTTTGGCCAAAACCATTTGGCTTGCACCCATCAAGCTTGTCTAGTGTCTAGCTATGCTAATTTTCAGGCACTTTATGTGATGTTTAACTAGTCTGGTTATCCTTCGACAAGAAGGAAGTCCTGGAAGAGAGTCCATATGAGTCCGAAATCTCAGTCTTCCTGCCTCAGGGACACCCCCACCCCACATCCACCTTGAATTCGGGCCAGGAAAATATACTTGGCCATCCAGCCTGTGTTCAGTGACTATGGGGCGATGTGCCTGCTAGCCAGATCATCACTATCTGAGGGGGAAACTTTAGAAACCATGTCACCTGAGACCCCCGCCAACCCTGAAACCCTGTTTCCTCCTCACAGAGCAGCACCCAAAAGTCCTCGTCATGTTCCTGGCTGGCTATCTGTTTCCTCATCACAGCGATGGCCACTGTGCTGAACCTATCCAAGATGGCCTGTAAGTCATTCCATGGATAATAGCTGATTTCAAGTGTGATAAACACGTTTAACCAAGCACACAGTGGCCCTGTTACACCATGGGGATCTTGCCTCTTTCCTTAAACAAAAGAGAGCTCTCCGTGCTCCATAGCAGAGGCCCTCCAATGGGGCCCATGGCCTAGAGGTCATTAGCAGGGGACAGAGCTGCCCAGGGAACATAGCTTCTGATGAGAGTTTTCAGCTCGGTTAGCCTGCCCCCACTTTCTCACGACTCTGCACACCTGTGAGGGACATCTGTGTCCTGTAGAGACTACTCATAAGTCCATCTGTCCCACTGCTCCACACAAATGTTTGCCAGGGGTGCCCACATGACCATCTTCAACCCCCAGGGTCAATATTCAACTCAACTCTGGGAGTTGACAGCACACAGTCTAGCTCTGGAGATTATCCTTGGCATGGCTCTTGCTTCCTGACGATGTGATCTGATGCCTGAAATGTGGGCCTATTGTTACCGGGGCTCTTGCTGGCCAGGTCCTTGAGCAGTCTCAGAGGAGGGTGGTAAGAACGTCTCTCTGGAGACCAGTTCTGGAGCTTGTTCTGCTTGCAGATGATGCTGTAATGGACTGAGCCCTCAACTCGGCCCCCACTCTGCTTCCTGGCCCAAATAACTTTCTCAGGAGGGCAATGTTTCTCACTATAAAAATGGGTGGTCCATCTTGTTAACCCAGCTGAGCATCGTGTGTTGGTTAGCTGTAAGGGCCAAGGTGGAATGGCTGGTGGGCAGCTCTTGGCCTTGGCGATTCAGAGCCCTGACCGCAGAAGTCCCTACTGCGGCTGCGACCCAGGGCTTTAAAAAGCTGGCTTCTCCTGGGGTGCCCGGGTGGCTCAGTCGGTTAAGCCTCCGACTTTGGCTCAGTTGTGGGTTTGATCTCACAGTTTGTGGGTTCGAGGCCCGCGTCGGGCTATGTGCTGACAGGTAGCTCAGAGTCTGGAGCCTGTTTCAGATTCTGTGTCTTCCTCTCTGACCCTCCCCTGCTCGTGCTGTCTCTCTCTCTCTCTCAGAAATAAGTAAAACATTTTTAAAAAATTAAAGAAAGAAAAAAAGAGGCTGGCTTCTCCCTATTGAGGACCTCAGCCCCACCCCCCAGTTTTAGAAACACCAAAGCGTTGAAGAAAAGGAAGAACACAGTTTAAGTTCAAATATTGGTTTACATAAAGGAGATTCTTAAAGGGGCCCTAAGAAGACAGGATTTGCATGTAATCACTAACACTTGAAGTGCTTTGAAAAGCAAAAGACCCTAAAGAGTGGGTATAAACTGACTGGTATAAGAACTCAGAGAAGGGAGAGTAGCTCTGAGGAGTATGAGAGAGGCTGCAGCAAAGAAGTAGCAAACAGAGCCTTCTGGAAGCGGGAAAGGGGTCTCTGAGCCTGAGGAGTACAAGGTGGAGCACACCCTCCTCCGGATGGTGGCCATGACCCAAGGCTGTTGCAGTCAGACTGTTGGGAGGGACAGAAGAGCTTACTCCCCAGGTCCTGAGCCCCCCTCCCAGGTGGGTGGGGCCCAACTAGCAGTGCCCTCCTCACATCCCTCTACCCCCTAACCTCATGCAGTGCCCCCACTCCTCAGCCACCTCCCTGAGCAGTGGGGTGCAGAGCCCAGCCACGTCTTCCCTCCCCTCACTCTCCCAGGAGGAGCCCATGTTCAGCCTGTGCTTCTTTTGTCCCCTCCTCACCATGAGTCTCACCTGGGACCACAGCGACCTCCCCACCACAGCCTGGCCGTGCAGTGTGGGTGGGTGAGGTGTCCTAGTTCAAAGGCTCTGTGGGGCACCTGGGTGGCTTAGTCGGTTAAGCGTCCGACTTTCGCTTAGGTCANTCTCCAAGCTAAGTCCTCCAATGCAGTCCCTCTTCCAAAGAAGCCCAGAATCCCCTCTAAATGTGCCTCTCTGTGTGGTTCGAACCCCCATGCTATTTACTGGGCCCTTGGGGACCCCAGGGATGCTGGGCTGGGAGAGCTGGGGAGCGAGCAGGCTACTCCCACACCTCCCCTTCCCCAGGCCCACTCAGACAGCTTGATCTTGGACCCCATGAGACTGGTATCCTTAAAATAAAGTCCCTTTTGACTTAAGCTGAATCTGAATAAGTTTTGATCCTTGCACCTAAATTTGTCCCAAGGTGGAAACAGCACGGTTGTTTTCCCCAAAGGCTGAGTTATTTGTTTTCTTGTTTGTCATCCTCTTAGTCTGGGCTAAAGTACAACCAGAAGCACTCTCCTGTTGGTGACCAGTGCTCTGCATTAAAATGCAGTGTGATAGCAAAGATTAGTTGGCCATACATTTGGGGGTCCAATTCTGGGATCTCTATTCTATTCCATTGGTCTATGTGTCTGTTTTTGTGCCAATACCATACTGTCTTGATGATGACAGCTTTGTAGTAGAGGCTAAAGTCTGGGATGGTGATGCCTCCCGTTTTGGTTTTCTTCTTCAATATTACTTTGGCTATTTGGGGTCTTTTGTGGTTCTATAGAGACTTTAGGATTATTTTTTCTAGCTCTGTGAAGAATGCTGGTGCTATTCTGATTGGAATTGCATTAAATGTGTAGATTGCTTTGAGTAGTATCGACATTTTAATAATATTTGTTTTTCCAATCCATGAGCGTGGAATGTTTTTCCACTTCTTTGTGTCTTCTTCAATTTCTTTCGTAAGTTTTCTATAGCAGGAAAAAATATCCAATGGACAAAAGACAGTCTCTTCAGCAAGTGGTGCTGGGAGAACTGGAGAGCAATGTGCAGAAGAAGGAAACTGGAACACTTTCTTACGCCCTGCATGAAGGTAAACTCAAAATGGATGAAAGACCTAAATGTGCAACAGGAAACCAACAAAATCCTAGAGGAGAAAACCAGCAACAATCCCTTTGACCTCAAACACAGCAACTTCTTACTCAACACATCTCCAAAGGCAAGGGAAATAAAAGCAAAAATGAACTATTGGGACCTCATCAAGATAAAAACCTTCTGCACTGCAAAGGAAGCAATCAACAAAACTAAAAGGCAATCAATGAAATGTGAGAATATATTTGCAAATGACATATTGGATAAAGGGTTAGTATCCAAAATCTATAAAGAACTTACCAAGCTCAACACCCAAAAAACAAATAATCCAGTGAAGAAATGGGCAGAAGACATGAATAGACACTTTTCCAAAGAAGACATCCAGATGACTAACAGACACATGAAAAGATGCTCAACATCACTCATCATCAAGGAAATACAAATCAAAACCACACTGAGATACTGCCTCACACCAGAGTATCTAAAAATTTTTAAACACTATTTTATTAGAATTTTTAGTGTTTATTTATTTTCTAGAGAGAAGATGTGAGGGGGAGAGGCAGAGAGACAGAGGGAGACACAGAATCTGAAGCAGGCTCCAGGCTCTGAGCTGTCAGCACAGAGCCCGATATGGGGCTTGAACCCACGAGCCATGAGATCATGACCAGAGCCGAAGTCGACTGCCCAAACAACTGAGCCACCCAGGCACCCCCAGAGTGTCTAAAATTAAGAATTCAGGACATATGTTGGTGAAGATGTGGAGAAATGGGAATCCTGTTGCACTATTGGTGGGAATGTAAACTGGTGCAGCCTCTCCGGAAAACAGTGTGGAGGTTTCTCAAAAAATTAAAAATAGAATTACCCTAGGACCCAGCAATAGCACTACCAGAAATTTATCCAAAGGATACAGGGGTGCTGATTCACAGGAGCACATGTACTCCAATGTTCATAGCAGCACTATCAAAAATAGCCAAATTATGAAAAGAGGCCAAATGTCCATCTACTGATGACTGGATAAAGAACATGTGGCATATATATAATGAAATACTACATGGCAATGTGAAAGAATGAAATCTTGCCATTTGCAACAATGTGGATGGAACTGGAGGGTATTATGCTAAGAGAAATGAGTCAGTGAAAGACAGGTATCATATATTCTCACTCATATGTGGAATTTGGGACACTTAACAGAAGACCATGGAGGGAGGGAAGAAAAAAAGCAGTTACAAACTGAGAGGGAGTGAAACCATAAGAGACTCTTAAATTCAGAGAACAAACTGAGGGTTGATGGAGCAGGGGAGAGGGGAAAACGGGTGATGGGCATTGAGGAGGGCACTTGTTGGGATGAGCACTGGATGTTGTATATAAGTAAAGAATCATGGGGATCTACATCCAAAGCCAAGAGCACACTGTATACTCTGTATGTTAGCTAATTTGACAATAAATTGTATTGTAAATAAATAAATAAATAAATAAATAAATAAATGATAGAACGCAGTGTGATGGTAGCTGGCCGGCAGCTGGCAGCCTGGAGCTCTGCACTCCATCCCTTGTCAGCAAAGAAAGAACCAGGGAGCCAGCTGTCTGCCCTGGGGCCAACATGTGGCAGCCCAANGATTGAGGGAGCTCCAAGGATGCTAGCTTTCCTGTCTCAAAATCAGGAAAGTCCTGGGCAAACCAGGACAAGCTGGTCACCCCAGAGGCAGCTCAGGTACAAGGAGAAGAACCGGGGACTTTCTAAAAATACTGACTTTTGCCTAATCAAAGGCTAATTGAAATCTAAGTTAAGTCCGGACTCTTCGCTTTTTGGTAAAATAGAAATACCGTCAATTTGGAAGGGATATCATGAGGCTTAAGTGAGAACACATGGAAGATGACAGGCATTTGTTTACTAGAAGTTTCTCTAACTAGTCCTTGACCCTAATCCCAGTAGCGTTCCTTCTCTTGCGCCTCCAGTTTTATGTGAATTTACCATTCTCCTTCCCATGCTCGCAGGTAAAATTATAACCCACACTTACATGGGTGGCAACACCATGAAGTCTCTATTACCCTTTCTCCTCTACCCACCCAAAGTTCTTTATACCAGCTTTCTTTCCTCAGCCCTCAGCTAGGACCCCACAACCTGCCTGTGCCTTGGGGCATCCTTTCTACCCAGGGGTGTGAGTTGGGTCCCTGTGTACATAATGCTTCTTTGCATCATGTTTCTGAACTCTTACACAGCTCATCACAGGGCTGGGCCTGTGGGCTCCCATTCTGGGAGACGGTCCCAGGCAAAGAGCTGCATCTTGAAGCAGGTCTAGATCTGGCGTCAGGATCAATGAAAGCAAGTGTAAACTGAGGTGCTTCACTAACTACAAGTCACTGTTATTCTTTTATAAATTGTTTTAACGTTTATTTATTTGTGAGAGGCAGCATGAGCAGGGGAGGGGTAGAAAGAGAGAGGGAGACACAGAATCTGAAGCAGGCTCCAGGCTCTGAGCTGTCAGCACAGAGCCCGACGCAGGGCTCAAACCCACAAACAGTGAGATCATGACTTGAGATCATGACTTGAGCCGAAGTCGGACACTTAACCAATTGAGCCACCCAGCTGCCCCAGAAGTCACTGTTGTTCTTACTGAGAGCTCAGAAGGGCTGAATCCAGTCATTGTTCTGTTGTTAACCAGCTGCACAACCTTCAAATGTGTTTTTCTACCTATGAAAGAAGGCAGTACTGGGGAGGGGGCAGGGCAAGGAAAAGGCGGAGCACAGAGGATTTTTAGGGCCGTGAAAGCACTCTGTGTGATATTATAATGAGGGACAAATGTCCTCATGCATTCGCCCAAACCCACAGAATGCCACTATGAAGAGTGAACCCTAACATAAGCTATGAACTTCAGGTGACTATGATGAGTCCATGTAGGTTCATCCTTGATATATTAAAAAAAAAAAAAAAAGGCACCATCCTGGGGGGTGATGTCAGTCCTGGTGAGTGATGTGGGGGTAGAAGGTATATGTGTCATCTCTGTACCTTCCTCTTAATTTTGTTGCAAAGCTAAAACTCTACGAAATAAAGTCTTTTAAATAAGCAAATGATATGTAAATAAAAATAAAAGAATAGATGCTTTCTCAAGTTCCTTCCAGCTCAAGTGTCATATGACTCCAATTAAAATTATATGCCCATTAAGCAATTCAAAAGGAATGATGTCTAGAAATGTGAAAGCTAGCAGACGGAGGGGGAAGCGCACTGGGGGCAAGGACAAGCTGCCCCCCAGCCCGAGACTGCAGGCTGTGCCGTTAATTGGTGATGATGGAACACAGCCGTGTTTTATGAGAGCCCATGAGTAGGGAGCCTGAGGAGGCTATACATTAGTCATGTCTGAAAATCCTTCTCGCTGATGCTGAAAGCCAGCAGAACTAGCCACTGGTACTTGCCCAGACGAAGGACTTATTGATTGATCCAGTAAAAGGGAACAGTTAGCCAACACTGCTTTATTTGGTCAATAGCAATGACTTTTTTTCCAGGGAGGAAACCCAATAAAACTATTGGAGACAGAATTCTGGATCAAGGCAGGCCGCGACGTGATAACTCAATATTACCCATTATGTAAAATTCCATGGTACCAATTTGGTCTCCAATTAGAGAGAGGAAACAACACTCAGCCTCTCCGAAAAACTGAAATCCTTGAGAGGCTCAGAAGAACAAAGTCTCCCTCCATCTGTACACTCCTCCTCTCCCCTTCTCCACATGCTTGAATGGAGCAGATGGAGGAGGAGACACTGATCAGTCACCTCTGGACATCAGGCACCCATCCTTACACATGGGCCAAGTGCCAGAGTCACACACAAATGCAGTTCCTGTCCCCAGGGTTCTCAGCTTGAAGGGGGAGAGAAACACCCAGAAAATGAAAGAGCATAATTAGACGCTGAGCTGAAGGATACAGACAAGTGTTTCTCACCTTGAGTGTGCATTGGACTCTTCTGGGGGTGCTGATGAAACACAGAAGGCTGCCTACCCCCTGACCAAGAGAGTCGGGTTCAGCGGGTCTGGGGTGGGGTCCAGATGTTTGCTTCTGACAAGTTCCTTGGCACTTCTGGTGTGGCTGGTCCCGTGAGCACATTGAGAACCCTGAGATATAGACCCTGTTGATGCCAACACTGGCCGTGGACCACGTTCGGTGGCAAAGGTGCTCTGTCTAGACCGTAATGAAACATTGGAGACTAAGGAGAGGAGTCTGGGCTGATCTTGGCAGGGAAGGGCTAATGGTCGTTGTTGACGCTTAAAGAATGGGCAGGATTTGAATAAGATAGGGAAAGAACACTGAGAGAGAACACTGTGAGCAGAGGCAGGTGGGGGGAATGACAAGGGCAGAGAAGCAGCCACTGGCCACCGTCGCACGCTGGCATCCGCGACAGACGCAGGCTTGGGCTCCGTGTGCCGGCGCCTCACTCCACTCACCCTCCGCCTCTCCTCCCCATTCAAGAGGCTGCTCCACTTCCAAGAAGTCTACTGGCAGCTGGTCTTCATAATGGAAATGATTATTGTTCTGCGAACCCCACTGACAGCTCCCAATCCTGCCGGCTCAGCCAACTTGGATGGTGTCTCACCTGGCTTGTTGTAATGGCTTTTGCTCGGCAGCCTGAAAGGACTCCCAATTTTCTTTTCGGTCTCGAGCCAGAGGAGCCTCCATCCTCCAAGAGTTGAGTGTCTTGAAGGCACATGGGTGGTTATGGACTTCTCAGCAGACAGCCAGGAAAACCCAGAATGTTTTGAGGGTGCTTAGTCATGAGCCCCTGTCCTGATTGAGTCGGGAGAAAGGGAAAGAAGGTCCCTTTCTTCCCTTGGAAATCTTTACAGGCTTATTCTAACAAAATGTGTGCTGCTCCTTCTACAGAGTAGAACATGAAGGCATGTGTGTAAAGCACCCATCATTTGGAAATTGAACTAACGTTCATCAGGTGCTGGGTTAGTTTCCCAGGGCTTTCGAAACAATGCACCACAAAACTGGGTGGCTGGTAACAATAGAAATGTATTCTCTCCCAGTTCTGGAGATTCAACATCTGAAATCAAGGTTCACCAGGGCCATGCTCCCTCTGGAGACTTTAGGAGAGGATCTTATCTCGCCCTCCCGCAGCTTATGGGGAGGTCCTTGGCTTGTGGTCTCTGCTTCCATATTCACACGGCCTTCTCACCTGTGTCTGTGTCCAAATTCCTTCTTCTAAGGACATCAGTCAGGATTAAGGGCCCACCTCGCTCCGGTATGACCTCACTTTAATTCGTTACATGTGCAATAGCCCCCTTCCCAAATAGCCTCACATTCTAAGGTCCTGATGGTTAAGACTTCAGTATATCTTTTGGGGGGACACAATTCAACCCCTAACAGGTACCTGTTATAAAGCCATATTAAAACATAAAGTCCCTGATGAGTTCACCTTGCCTTATAGAGGACTTTCTTCCTCTAAACTAGAACAGTGAGCTGTTTTAAATAGAATAAAAACAACTATAAATCACGCCCTTTTTCAAGATGGACTGAGAAACAAGGGATCAAACACTTGTTCCTGCCACACCTAATAGCCAGCAATGAAGCTGCAAGAGCTAAACAGCAGGTTAGTTCGCAGATTTGATAACTAAATCATTTATCCATTCAACTCCCTGGAGGCCCTTCGAGTGCCGGGCTAGGTGCTAGGTGCTAGGTGCTGATGATGGAGCAGTGGGCCGAGCAGACAAAAATCCCTACCCTGGAGTGGACTTACCTCCCAGTGGGCGAAGACTGGGAGGCAAAAGGAGGCGACACACGGTACTGGCCGACAGAGAAAACCTGAAATGAGGGGTGAGGAGGGCTTGCAGGGCAGAAGAGTGTCAGGTGAGCTGACAGATCAAAGGAGGGGAGGGCCTGGGGATGAGGGGCGGGGAGGGGCNGGGGGTGTCCCGGGCAGGGGCCAGGGGAGGGGGTCTGGCCCCAGCAGCTGCAGGGAGCGAAGCGGGGAGGCCCAGGAGCTCAGTCGCAGATGGCACCCTTAAAAAGAGCGCTCCGAAGAAGTGGAAATGGGTTCCAGCAGATGTGGTGTCAAAAGGATAAATACTCAGAGGTGTTCTTGGTACAAACCGGCCAAAACCGCCTGGAGGGCACAGAACCGCAAAGGTGGTGAAAAGAACAAAAAGCAATGTTTTAAAGATGTGAGTGGTGGGAACAGGAAAGTAAGCTGCTCAACGCTGTGGTTCCAGTTGTTCTGGTGAAGGCGCTCGCCTCGGAGGGAATGTGGAGGAGGAGAGGGGCTTACTCTCCCCTTATCCCTCCTGTGCGGCTTTAACTGTATTACCATATGCATGATTATTTTTATAACAAAAAAATTGGCAAGCATTCTTCATGTGTCTTTTTTTTTAATCGTGGGTCCAAGCAGAATGAGGGAGATTTCTTTTCTTACACAGAAGAATGTCCAAGATAATCAATAATGTAAATTACCTTATAATGATACAAATGCCATAATTCTGCACATGCATATGCAGACATGTGTCTGTGTATTACTACAACCAGTAAGGTCTGGAACGATAGATACAATGTAACAGTGATTCCTTCCCTAGTGNTGCAGCTTTTGTCTACTTTTAAAGGGAGTACTTACATGTATGCGATTTAAGGTTAGGGCCTTCCCTATATTTTACTTCAGTCCGAGCTCAATTAAACCTCAACATAATCCAAACAAGAATTATTAAAATTTCAAACAAACAGGCAATAGAAATTTCCAGTCCCTCTTTTCTCTTAGTCCTGCGAGAAATAACCTAAGAGACTATCTAATGGCAAACTCTATTAAAGTTGGTTTTGTGTTTTCAACAGAAGTGTCAAAACATAAATTGCTTAAAACTATGCATAACTCTTCTAAGAAAACAGAATGAACACATGACAAATGTCTTTTTAACTCATGAATGAGAGAAACACCAAGATAGTAAAAGAGCATTTGAGGAACTGAGTATTTACAGTCAATGAAGAAAGAATTGGGGAATAAAGTTACTAGGTTGGAATCAAAACTGGTTAATGTCCGCCAGGGCGATAAAGCCATGATCTTTAGGGTTATCATTTCTACCAGACAGAAATCATAACTCTGGACGCAGATCTGTAAATTACATGTAGTCCCAGAGAATTAAGTGGTCCCTGGGTGGGTCTGTTAGGCTGTGCTCAGTGTAATTTTGAAAGGATGTGCAATCTTCCTTTTGCCTTATTTATAGATGTTGGATACTTTTTCTTAACATGAGATACAAATTTACATATTGGCAGCTGTGGCTTTCTATTTTCCAAATGGAGTTTGCTCTTAATATTAATCTGCTTTTCACCATCTTTTGTATCTGTTTTCAATCAGGAAGGAAAATTACCAACAAGGAACTCTAGAATTGCAGTAATGTTCCGTTGTAAAAACTAATTTTAATATTGGTTTGGTACTCACCTTGATGGATATTGAAACAATTTACGAGCGATAAAAATTTTGTATCAGGCAAAAACAAAAAAGAAAAGAAAAGATAAAGAATTCTCCTGTCTGCTTTGAGTTGATGTTAGCAACAAAAATCAACTGATACTAACTGCAGTTCTGAATGTTTACATGGATTTTGGAACATAGCTGTGAGCATACTGAATTTCTCAGCCTCAGCTTCATCCTCTGTGAAGAACAAGCCCTTCTTCACTGCGTTATTGCACGTGAGATGATGTGCTGATGGACACAAACCTGGGAGGGCACTTATTTCACTCTGTTTATACATATTCTTGGGTCATAATTTCTGCTTTTGGGGCTTCCCTTTTGGGTTTCCTTCATCATTTGTCTTTTGCTACATGGATGTGTCCTTTTATCTGCTTGTGATTTTAAAAGATAGAAACTGTGTTTTTAAATCTTACCAATTGCTTTGCTTCTAAAAAAAATTGTATTTCTCATCTTCTTTCCTTTCTGTAAAGAATGTAATGGTGTTTCTTTTGAAGTCCTCTGACACTAGATGTGAAATTCAACAAATCTCTCTGACCAAATGCCATTTTAACTGGAATACCTTTCCCATATTGTCACATTTTTGAGAAATCTAGAAAACATGATGAAACATGTTTTCTAGATGAAAACATGAATTCATCTAGAAGCTGTGATAACAACACACTTAGCTCCTGTAGCGACTTTTTCACTTTTCACTGGGATCTTGAAAAGTTATACCATGTGTTTGTCAGCAATTTTTGAAAACAACAACCTGTTCACGCAAACACAGTAAATGTGCTGCAGAAGTGAAATTTCGATGCCAGCTTCAGGCAGAGGGACAGCCTCCCACGTACTCAGCCGGGGTTGGCATTGAGCTACTTAGCTGGGTGAGACGGTCCTTCGGCACTCTCCATCTGTTTCGTGTGTAAGCTCTGAGATATTGTTTAGTTCTTAATTCGCCCAGAAGTGCTTTTCTCTTATGACTTCAGTAAGTGCAGTTTAAAGAGGACTATGAGACCCAAAAACGTTGAAAACTTGTTTTTAAAAGTGGGACGGAAACTGAATATCCTTAAAAAAACTACTGAATTATATACTCTAAGGGGGTGAATTGTATGCTATGTGAATTATCTCTCAATAAAGCTTTTTAAAAACAGTACAGGAAGAAGAAAATGAGTATAGTAAGCATTCATGCTGTTAACACCTGACGTAATCATTATAAATGTAATTATGTGACTTCCGATTGCTATTACTTATATAAACTTGTCTTCATTGCTCAATTTACTTATTTTTCTATCTGTGAAAAGTATTTGGGTATCTTGGGCTAAAATGGAATTCATAATTTTTCCATTTAAACTTAATGGAATGGATTTCTTTCTTTTCCGTATACTAGCTTTTCACTTAGCAGAAACACTCTCAGGGACAAATAAATGTTGTTAAGCAAGAAAGAGGCTTAATTAATTACTTGAAACCGAGTTAAAATGTTAAGGGGATTAGACTTGGTACTGAGATAAAGATCAGTGTAAATGCCAAATTGATTTGCCCTGAAGGCAGGTTGACCTCTATCACACCCACTGAGAAAAGACCTAAGGCCTGNGGAGAGAGTGTGGGGAGGGTAGAGAGGCCAGTGAAAGAAGGAAAACACAGAGAAGAGCCATGAGAGGGCAAACAGATAATGACTAAAAGCTGACTTGGAAATTTAGTTTGCTGTTCCACTAGCAGACTGTAGTTTGTTACCAGAAAGTAAGTCCTCAGTCTTCATTCAGTTCTAGATTTCAGAAAAAATAAATAGCTCTAGGCTTTCAACTAGTGTAAGAGTTATTTTCTAAGCTCAAAAGTGACTTACATCCATTTATTCTATCTTACCGTACTTTGTAACAAATCACAATTTTCTGCCTTGTTTTTGCAGAGGGACAAACTGGAAAATGACATAGTTTGGGTACTTTTCTAGTAGAAATACTAAGAAATGTGAGCAATAGCCCACACACAAAAAGAATATCTTTAAGGCACATAGCAATGGTAATTTAGTCAATCAGAAATTTAGAATCTGAATGCATATTGCCTAAAGTTTTGAAGTGATAAAAATACATTCTTCTTCAGTTATTTCCAGTAATAAGAAGAAAAGCAGTGCCTGGGTTCTAATCAGCAAGTGCTGATTCAGACCTTCAGTGATTTTCTTTTCTTCTGTTAAAGGATGAAGAAACGTTGAATCTTAAAAAAACAAATTCTTTCACAGAGTTGCG
>NW_027551571.1:14014600-14105147 GCF_008692635.1 Crocuta crocuta
GATCTGACCCCAGTCAACAGTAAGGAAGAGAGAACAGAAGCCAAGAGAAAACAAAGTCACTGGAGCCTTATTTAAATATTTGATATTCTGGGTAGAAGGGCTTGAAGCTCTCCCAAGGCCTACGGACCTTGCTTTTTAAATAAAAGTTTTAAGAGAGATTTTTTTTTTTAACAAATTTAATGCAACTTTACAAATTCTTTTAAAGACATTTCCAACAAATGGAAAGAGAAGTCACATTGGAAAATGTGAAGAATTCCAGAAATATGGATACTTTCAGCTTCTTTTCAAGCTTCTTTTCAAAAATATTCATTCACCTGCAGCCCAAATTCCCCATGTATTTTGCCAGATTATTTATGAGCTACAGGCTAAGTACTTCTGCTTCATGAGACCTCCTGAACTCGAAACAACCCGTTAAGGCTGATGACGGTGTTTGCATCTGGGCCGGTCACAGCAGTGACTAAGGATCTTCCTCCAGAGGCACAGGGAAAATGCCCTTGCCTTTCTCCCGCTGAGTCGTTGCTACCCCAAAACGGTTTTTCCCATGGCAACAGTAAATCAGTTTGGGAGATCCCAGATGCAGGATCGGTATCTTTGAAAGTCAAACCTCAACAATAAATATAAACAGACACAAAATGTAGAGGAGATACAGCATTGCCTTGTCTCTGCCTTCAAACTCTTCCCCGTTCTAGACAGCTTTATCAGCCGGTTTATTGACAGCACCCAAATAAAAACAGATTTTTTTAAAGCCTTTTGTTTACAAAGTGCTTTTCTCAGCTCCTCACCTCTCTATCCACCCCCATCCGATACCTAATTCATTACACATACTCTGAATAGTGCTTGGCTTATAGTAAGTGTTCAATAAATGTTGATGACGATAATTATTGTCATTATCCAGAGACAGACAATTTAAGTATTTAAATCTCAACCAATCTTATCAATAATTTCCAGAGAAAATCAAGTCTAGGTTGACTGGTTTCAAATTGTTCTCTTGTAGAACACGTGTTTATTTTTAAGCCCAAAGGTGGCATCTCTCTAGCCTGGCTGTATAAAAAAACTTTGTTCTCCAGGTGAACGCCACAGGGAGAAAATAGCAGGAACTATTCTAGATGAAAAGAACTCAGATACAGCAAAAAAAGGCAATGTAGCTTGATTTACTGCAGGTCCAGAAATAAAAATCTACACGAGACATTGTGGAAACAATTAGGGAAATTCGAACATGGGCTGGATATGGATGATATTATAGAATTATTAATTTTATGAGGTACTATAATGGTATTGTGGCTGCAGTGGAGAATGTCTCTCTATTCTTAAAAGATGCAGACTGAAACATTTAGGGGTAAAGTATTGGAATATCTGCAACTTATTTTCAAATGGTTCAGCAAAAAGTTATATATTTAAACCACAGAGAAAAAGCAAATGTGGTCCAATGTTAACAACTAGTGAATCTAAGTGAAGAGTTTATAGATGTTCATTGTATTGTACTTCAACTTTTCTATAGATGCCAAATTTTTTAAATAAGATGTTGGGAATAAAAAATAACAAAAAATATAGTTTTACTGGAGAAAATGCCACACACTTCTTTAAATATTTTACTGTAATAACACACTATACATTGATATTATTTATTTGCACTTTATAAAAAGCGTACTTATTCAACATAGTTACTCAATCTGAAATTAATTACTTTAAATATAGTATTTAACTTCCAGTGTTAATACATGAATCTCTATCTTAAATACAAATCAAAATAGCTCAACACCTAACCTGACATTACAAGCAATGAGATACCAGATATAAGGATCATGGGTTAATATTTCAATTATGCTAAGCCTTTCAATAATTTTTTTCATTAATTCTTCTTTGTTTTTCTTCTTTGTCTAGAATAGTCTGTTTTAAGCTCAAAGTAGCATCTTGAAATCCAGGATTTAAGTCTAATACCTTCTTGAAATCTTCCAAAGCATCATCAAAGTATCCTGTACCAGAACCCAAAAAATGAAAAAGAGTAATAAAACTGAGTATTTCTATACATTATTCATAGCAAAGTTCAGATACACATACTTTTGCTTTTATATTTATGAGCTTTCAAACACTCCTACTAAAGGACTGCTTTGCTGTTAGTAATGACATACGCATGTGTATATCAGAGTAATTTTGCATGCCCTTACACCATAATTAAAATTAAAATTTTATATTCACTTTAAATTGACACTTAAAATTAGCTCTGGGTTTATTTATTTATATCATAAATCATCATGAAATCTCAACAAAATCCTAATACCAAATTTACACCATGACAGTAAAATTAAGAAACAGTAAATTCACATTCTTTTTAACACTTTAAAAAAGAAACAGTACATACAGTCCCATTAATGCAAGGATCTAAAACTTTCACTTTATATAGTCTCAGGTGCCCTTAAAGATTTTAACTCAGAGGCTCAGTCGACTGAGTGTCATCTTACATCATGATCTTGCAGTTCGAGAGTTCGAGCCTCACATCAGGCTCTGCTGTTGGCACACAGCCTGCTTTGGATCCTCTGGCCCCTCTCTCTGCCCCTGCCTCACTTGCTCTCTCTCTTTCTCTCTCAATAAATAAACATTAAAAAAAAAAAAAGACTTTAACTCAGACAAGTTTCCCAGGTGGTCATCGGCACTGCCCTCACTTCGCAGCTGGGAAGGCACGGGCACCCAGTGACGGGCTCACCCTCACCTGGCCCGGGATCCAGTCCCCACCCAGGGCTCTGCTGTGGTCTGTAAAACCCACCGAAAGCCCAAAATAAATGCTTCCTTTGTTCCAGGCTCTAAATCTACATTTTACATAACTCTGAGACTCGGTGATTACTACATTAGTTTCACAGCACCTGAGAGCTCTGAATGCATAGGATATAGTCAAGGACAAAAGGGGAAAAAAAGATTCTTACCCAGCCTATACAATATCAACCCTCTGTTGTAATATGGAACTTCGAAAGTGGGCTGGACTTGGATGGCAGATGTGTAGTCATCCATGGCTTCGTAAAAATCAACCCTGAAGTACTTGATTTGCCCCCTGTTATTATATGCAGTAGCCAGGTCCTCGGGGCTGCATTTGCTTTGAACAAAAAATTCACAATAAAAACGTGTGTTACCAAATTCCTGTCGTTTCCACTTTCATTCCCTTTTGGGTACTGTCAAACTTCGCCGCCTGTAACATGCAGTATCTACCCTGGAATTCCAAGCTGAAGAAAACGAAATGTGAAGAAATAAAGCTGTGGAATCAGTGTCTGCTTAATCCCGTATCTACTCTGTAGGGAGGTAGCGTTACAATGTCAGTCTGAAAAACAAATTAATTTTATAGTGCGTTCAGGGACCCTGTTCACTGACAACTTGTTTTGCAGAACGTAGAATTAAAATCACTGTTCATTTTCTCAGCACACCCCAGCAGGGCAAAGACAGGTCATGCTGAGCAAGGAGGGAAAGCCAGCCCAAAGTTCCAGTTCGCGAAAGACAGATCACAGAGTGAATCATCAATGTCATTCTCAAAGTTTTAAGTGATCCCCCCAAAATGAAAATATGAAATCATTTTTCACCAATAAAGAAATACAAGTTAACCCTAGTGTGAAAATTGGGCATGCTGTCCCCCAGGGAGGCCTTCTGGGGGACAAAGCTGCCTTCCCTCCCGTCTTAGGTGGAGGTCACCCCCGCCCCCCAAGACCCCACTGGCCTTCTACTAGGAGGGCCTCAGGGCTCAGGTCCACCCTGGGGGTCCTGTGTGCAGAATTGGCTCTGCTTCCGAAGGCTCCAGAGGCTGCCCAAGGCGCTTGGAGTGAGCAGACTTTCTTTAAGGGCTTAGCGGAGGCAGCCTGATCAGCCACCAGCTCAGCAGGTCACCCTCCCCTGGAGGAGGAATCACTTGCCGAGAGAACATTAACTCCCGCTGCTCCGAGACAATGGTTTTCCCTTCTTTTTTCCAAAGGGAATCTCAAATTCGGGCCAAACAGAAAAGGCACAAGCGACACTCAGCTCTCATTTCTTTGTTATGCCGCACCCTGCAAAGTACAGTCCTCAGAAAACACTGTGGCCGCAGTCAGTGATATTAAAAGTGACTTTCTCTTAGTATCTAGATCCTTGAGATCCGACAGGCATTGCAACCGCTGCTACCACGAGAGGGCCTGGGGGGGGGGGTCCCTTCAAGTCTAAGTTCACTAACGATGGACAGAAACACTGCAACACGAGAAACTAGTTGTGTGAGCTACGACAGAGATAGGGTGCGAGGATACTTCTGGATGCCACTAACATCATCGTTGAAACCCGGGGAACCGGAGGGCACACTCCCTACACCTATCCTTGTTCCCATACTTGGTGAACTGCTACCCAGTAAAGGGTTTTTTGGTTTTTTTGGTTTTTGGTTTGTTTGTTTTTTTTTAATGCAGCCTCAGGACTCCAGGAAGGTTATAGTCATTCTATTTTTAAGCTTTACAACTTTGTTACAAATTTCTTATATCCAGAGGCCCATAGAATGTTTGGTTCAGAATTAGATCTCATTTTTACAACAAATTCTAAAAACATACTTTTCATGTGGAAATTGCTTCATATTTTAAACACATGGGCTAATAGTTGAAGCTGAAATTTGTTTTCTTGATATTGAGATTTTAGTAATGATAGTATTTATCATACTAGAATTACCAAATACCAATATGGATTCTTTTGCATTTGCACACTTTAGCAAAAAGAAATAAATCTGGAAGTGCTGGGAGCCTCACTGGCCTCGCTGGATGACAGTCACAGCATGGAAGTTAGGTTTATGACTAACACTGCACTCTGGGATATGAAAAGAAAATGTTAGAAACCATTCAGAGTGACAGGCATGCAAAAATTGCAAATACTTTTTCCAAATGGCTCAGTGACCCATTATTTTAAAAAGTAAATTTAAGCTAAAAGATACATTTAATGGAAAAAATCTGAAATGACAAAATCCATTGTAAATTCATGAGTTTCTAGGAGATTTTCAGAACTGTAAGGAAAGAAGGCTCACTCAGGCGCGTCGACCACCTACCTTCTACCAAACCATGGCAGACATTCTATTCTGCCTTCCCAGATACTACATACGCTACAAACACACATCAGTGCTTTCAGGCTGGATGTGCAAAGAAGACTAGATGGCAACAATATATCTGCTGGGGACAAATACTTTTTGAAACCTACTGGGTTAGTCTATTCTTTGAGCTTGAAACAATGATAGAAAACTACATTTTCTATGGTTACTAATCTTTTTTTTTTTTCTTGGTGGGTGGGGTTGGGGGAGCTCAGGGCATGGTTCTAGTGTCTTATTTCCTGTTCAGAAATTTCTATTAACTATTACTTTGGTGTGTTATTGAAACAAGAAAGCAATTTTTTTTTCTGGTTTAATTCCATATGAGGTTAACAAACCGGAGAAGAATCATAAGGCTCATATAAAAGACAAACTGGAATCCTATAAAGAAAAACCAAATCCTTGAACAAGGGAGAGAAGAGTGATGGTGCAGAAGACTCAAAACTGTCAAAAAGCTGTTCATTCCACTCCTCTCAGTTCTTTCTTTTCTCGTCCTAGTCCACACCACTCCGTCAACAAGAACACGGATAACACTTGGGAGTAACAACAAATGCTACACATGCAGGCACTCTGGGAAAGCAGTTATTATTAGCAGGTGAGGACCCTAATATCACAAAAAGAAAAACATTATATGCGACAGAAGTACACACCACCGCCTATGACACATTCTTGCCATAATGCAGGCTCTGAATTGGATCAAGCCTCACACAAGTAGCATAGGAGACATCGCGGAATGAATTCAGCAAACACTCAAAACCCACGATGGCTTCCTCGATAAACTTTGAGGGGAAAAAGAAAAAAGAAGGGGAGCCTTATAGATTAAGAGACCTGGTGTGCATTCTGACTTGAACCAAATGCTAAAAAGCAAACCAACCAAGAAAAGCAAAACAAACCACCACAAACGTTATTAACCAATCAGGACACGGCATTAATTGTGTATTTCACATTAAGGAATTCTGTGACAATAATGATATTGTAGTTGCTTAAGAATCCTTAATAT
Source organism: Crocuta crocuta (assembly GCF_008692635.1). Taxonomy (NCBI): domain Eukaryota; kingdom Metazoa; phylum Chordata; class Mammalia; order Carnivora; family Hyaenidae; genus Crocuta; species Crocuta crocuta. Next base: position 14,020,666 of record NW_027551571.1, read on the forward strand.
TTAAGAAATGCAACTTGAAATGTCGATGGACGAATGATGTGTGGGTGAAATGATAATATTCAGGCCAAGTGATCTCCAACCCNGGTAGAAAAGCGCGATCCGCTCTAAGTCTCTGGGTCAGAGTAACACGGAACTCCTCCCAGGGTCGGGAGGAGAAGGCAGCGGACGCCCCGGATGTCCCGGAGGAACGCGCCCCTTGCTGACCTCCTGGAAAGGCGAACGACCGCTCCCAGCTTCCTTGGCGCCCCCGAGCTCAGGTGGCTGGCCGCCGGGCTTGACGACCCCGGCCTCGGACCTGCTGGAGGCGCAGCCGCCCCACTTCTCGCGATAGTTACCTCCCGGGCGCAGCTCCCACGGAGGCTGCACAGGCGCACTGGCTAATGTAAGCGGAGTAGAGCGTCTCCGCTTCCGCGTACTCGCCCTTGTTGAAGTGAGCTTGGGCGAGTGCCAGCGATGCGTGGCTTGGTCGCCCTTGCCGCCCATCCATAGCGGTCGGAGGCCTAAGCTTTTCGTGTAGAAAAGGAGTTGACTTCTGAGCGGGTAGAGGCGGCACCACGGAGCCACTTCCGTACTCGCGGAATTTGCCAACAAAACCTCGGCGCTCGCAAAGGGGGAAGTTTGTGCTTTTCGAGGACCCATCGTCTCGCGAGATCAATGACCCCGTGCCGGCGGGCAGCTCAGGCGCCCGGGTAGTTTGAACCGACTGCCCTGAATTGCTGTTCTGCTCCTAACTGCTGGTCCCGCCTGCCTCTTTTTCTAGAAAGCAGTAGATAGATGGTTCCAAACTGGTTTCCAACTCCGTGGACTGATGTTGCGAGGAGTTTGTCCTTTGTTACAGCACGTTATGGGGGGAGAAAGCCTCCCTGTGCCGGAAGCAGAAGAAACCTTGGTTTGTTTTATGAACGGCTAATTGGCCAGCGGACTCACAGTAGCACCCTTAGGGTTCCAGCGTCCACTCTTAGCAAAACACGCGGTAGAGGGTGATCTGAGTAGGCTGCGGCTATTCTGAGACACTGTCGGAAAGTTGTCCGAATTCAAACTGCCATTTATTAGCTCCCAAGATCCTACATTGCAGATTTCTCAAACCTCTGGAATAGCGTAAGGATTCATTACGTAATATTTTGTGCTGACAGTCTGGTCTGTTACGTGAGTTTACATTTTCTTGCTGTTAATGCCAAAGAGAAACCCAGATAGTAATTTATTAAGTACAATATATGTTTAATTCAAGTAAGAATTATGTAAAGTGAACACCCCAGAGAGATTAACAATTCCATTTATAATAGCATTAAAAAGGGATAAAATGTTTAGAAATTAACTAAGAAGTGAAAGATTTGTCAAATGGAATCTAGAAAACACTGATGAAAGAAATTACACATAAATGAATGGAAAGACATCTCATGTTCAAGTTAAAGGGACTTAGGGATACAATGGAATCCATTTCAAATTACCGAGGATGTTTTTTGCAGAAATAAAAAAATCCATCCTAAAACTAATATGGAATTTCAAGAGATCCCAAATTTCCTGTTTTCAAAACTCAACTACAAAGTTACAGTAATCAAAACACTGTGAGATTAGCATAAAGACAGCCTTTCCATAAAAAATACTTGCGGAAAAACTGGATATCCACATGTGAAAGAATGAAGTTGGACTGAAACACCATATAAAAAAGTTAACTACAAATGGATTAAAAACCTAAACCTAATTCTTAGAAGAAAACATAAAGCAAAAGCTTCATGACATTGGATTTGGCAGCATCTTGGATGTGACCCCAAAGACAGAGAAAACATAAATTGGACTTCATGAAAATTTAAAACTTTTGTGTATTAAAAGACTATACAGAGTAAAAAGCCCATAGGATGGGAGGAAATACCTGCAAATCATGTTCGGTGGGAGATGCTGGGCTGATGTGTCCATCTACTGGTAGGACACACAAGATTCGGACTTGGTGCCTCTGTCACACTTGAGAAGCTCTGGTCTACATGACACTGGAGGGCCTGCCCTCTGACTTCAGTGCCGGCGTTAGGTTCAGTTGCTGTCCCTCTCTGACTCTCAAGTCCCTCTTCCACAGAGTCCACCTGCATGTGGTGTTTTGCCTGTGGAGTGTGGCGCCAACAAGCCTCCCCTCTGCCAGCTCACCCAGAAATACTGCAACAGGATAATCTCCTGGATGTGTTAGGTTCCCCTGCAACCTCATACCATCAACCGCTGCAAACGGTGTGGCCCTACCAACAACCCAGGCCCTGAAAAGAAAGTCACATAAGGTCCCTCCGTGGGCTCCTCCTTCCCCTACAGGGCAGTCTCTTGCCTGAACCCTATGGCTCTGGGGCCTCAGTAAAGCTTCACTTTCATTGACTGGAGCAGTTTACAAAAATATGCACATACACACACACACATATATGTATACATGCATACGCACACACACACCCATATTTCCCCCAAAAAATATATACAGAACTTTGGAAACTCGACTCCTGAGTGTACTATTTTGCATTTGAACCAGTGATGTATAAGGGTTTCAGTTGTTCCATATCCTTACCAATACTTAGCAGTTTTAATTTCAGCTATTATGGTGTATGTGAGAGGTAGCTCATTTTTCTTTAAATTTTACTTACTAGAAATCTAAGCTATGACAAAAAATGAGTCGTTAAATATTAACTCCAATCCTCTTAATGTCTACCTTTTCTTTTAGGGAAATTTCTTAAGAACAAGTAGTTCTTACGAAGAAAATTTACAATCCAGTGATTTTTTCAGTTTCACCCATTTTTTCTTCTCCTAAATTCAACTAAAATATAAATTAATGACTTTAATTTTAAAGAGGTTATTAAGACCATTTTTACTTCCCATCTCTCATAAATACTCTTGGTGTATTTTTATAGTTCTCTACCATGGATATATGTTACTTTTCTAAAAATAATGTTTATTTCAAGAAAAGCACATTAATTTATTTAAAAAATGAATTGAGAACAATCATAAGAATAGACAGTAGGGGGCAATGTAATATTGCCATTTACATTTTAGAAACTCAGTAGCAATATCTTAGAACTATAAAATTATCAAGTAAGTACTTCTGATTTTCTCTTAAAAATCTGGTACAAATTTCCCCCCATTTCTAAGTGAGAACTATGTATGACCTCTAGAGTAATTCACTACAACCTCCAATCATCTGACATTTGCCTAGTACCTAAGTTGTTTTTTTCTGTTTGGTATTAAAAATGATATTATACATCTATTGTACCTCCTGTCCCTTTCTCCCCATATTCAGTCTGAAGTCCAACACCTTCCTAAACAACCCCCACTGAAATATTTAAATCAAAACAAAACAAATACCGTATTATCCTTAAGTTATACATAAAGGAAACGGGATAAATACAAGTCAATATGTCGTCTTTTCTTTTTTTTCTTTTTTACTGAATGCCATGTAAAACCTAAAATCTTAGCTCTTGGAATACAAAAAGATCATTTCAAAGTGTATGTAGCAGAAAAAAAAGTAATAAAATCAGCATTTGTGGCATGATAGCAGGTCAACAATCTTTGTTGCTTGTTAAGCACATTGCTTATCACTATAAATTTTATCAGTTGGTCCATCATCTCAGTACTTTTGGCTACCAAAGTATTATGAAACTTTGAAATGTAATATAATTCTCCTTTGAAACATCACATAAGTCAGGCCAAGTTTTATGATAAAGAACAACTCAGCATTACTTAAACAGAGTCAGTACCTGCTTATTACAGGAAGAGAACATAAACTACTTCATTATACTGTTTTCATTACATCTTCATTCTGTCCATGTCTCTCCACGTACTTGTTACATAGGGACAATTTTGCTTCTCTTTGCTCCTTTCATCAGGGGAGAGTTTGTTGGTGTTATTATTCTGAAATTTCCTTCATGCTGAATAAACCAAATTAAGTCAGTTCATACTGCCCTGCTTAGAGACAATGTTTCAAATAAAACTATCACTACAAAATGGATGTTTTTGTATAAATTTATATCATAAATACAGCCAAGTTTTCTGCGCAATATAAAGAGTAATGCCAAATGCCATCTTTCAGATGAGGCTAAAAGAGTAGATAAAAAAGAAAAAGCTATATAAAAATAAGGTTATTAGAAACAATTCAAATTATAAAAAATATCTTAAAGTGCCTTCTCATTTCTGAAAATAAAATACAGAAGACATTCAATATTTATTTAATTAAAGACAGCTAGCAATAAAGCTAATTTTAATAGTACAATTGTTTAACATTCTTCTAATACAGGTTATGTCAATTCCCTAAATTCAACTTTGCCCATTCCCTTGCTTCCTCAACCTGCCCCCCACCAAGGTTTAATGAATTAGAAACCTTGCCAACTGTGAGAAAAATTTCTTATTTGGAATTTTTTCACAGTATTATGTAACTGTAATTGATAGAGACAGACAGATAGGAAAGAAATAAGATTGATTTCTATACATTTTATATGGAAATAATGATGCTGATTTTCATATAAAATGAAAGTCAACCTTATTTTATATACAGTTATAGCTATGTATATATGCTACATGTATTTTATAGTTAGATACACTCTGTCGTTCTTTATCCCACTGAGCTATGGCATAAGGGACAGAAGCTGTAGTTACTTATTTCCTGAGCTAGAACACAGTGCTTGCACACACTGCACACCCAGAACTGATATTCTGTGATTGGGCTTCCCGTGGCAACACATGTTGGCAATTTCCCTTCCCCTCTGTAAGAACAAGAGGAAAAACAATTAATTATACTTTAAAACTTCTAATTACTTAAACTACTTGTTACAGTTGTAAAATTGAGGAATGAAAAACATCTCAAGGCAACTTTTAATTAAAAACTTCTTACAATAAGAAATAAAGAATTAATATACTTACAAGACTAAATAAAATAGGTTTTCATTGTAAGGTAAATTACTTCAAAATTTAGTGCTTAAATTATTATTAGATCACACTACTATACTTATAGAAATTTCAGCTTCTAATAGAGTGTATAATATATAATTAATAATTACAATTAGCTTACCCTTCAAGAAGGCTGTCCAATTCAGATTTTCTGTTATCTTTCGGAGTGTGTTTGGTAAAGATTTCCAAAGCAAGATCTTCATACTGTTGTTTCTGCTCCGAACTGAGGGTCTCCAAAGATTCAAGTTTAATAAAAGCTTTTGAACAAGTGCCAAACGCTCTACTGGCACACGCGCAGAGCGCTAACAGAGAGTAGATCTCGACGGCAGGGATGATGTCTTCATAGTCTCTCAGGTGAAGAGCTAGGAAAAAGAGGACAATTTGAATTTTGGATTTTGATTGTCCATGGAAAAGAATCTATGTTAAGCTGCTTTAGTTTAATCTACATGAACTCTTACAAACTTAAAATAATGGTGGGAGATTGAAGCACTGGTTGAAGGAAGTTGGTTACACAATCTCACAGTTCTGTAACACTAGCTAACAGCTCAGGTCCTACAAAATAACTACCACCAAATGATGCATGCTCTGTGCCATTCAGAAATAAAAATTGGTGTCAAAACACACATCTTTTAAAAAAAATTTTTTAATGTTTTATTTATTTCTGAGAGAGAGAGAGAAAGGGAGAGAGAGCGAGCGTGAGCAGGGGAGGGTCAGAGAGAAAGGGAGATACAGAATCAGAAGCAGGCTCCAGGCTCTGAGCTGGCTGTCAGCACAGAGCCCGACACGGGGCTCAAACCCATAAACTGTTAAGCCAAAGTCGGACGCTTAACTGACTGAGCCACCCAGGCGCCCCTACACATCTTTTATTTCATGTAAATATATTAGAAATTTCTGTGGTATTCCAGAAAAAGTAAATTAATATTATACTGTTAGTCATAATATTCAAGGTAACATCAGGTTTCTTTTTGATAAAAAAAAAGCAAAGCAGTATGAAATCGTGTTTTTTCTTTGCATTTCTTTGAACAGATTTGTCTTTTTGAAACGACAGAACTTTGAAAAAAAAAGAAGTGACAATGTACCTCTAAGTTGTCAGTTCATTTATTTTGACAGCTACCATATCTTATTTTCACTTTTTCTATACTAGAGATATAATCTTTCTTTAAAATGTACTGTAGAATTAATAGATCGTATACTGGATTTCTTCACCCAGTAGGTGAAAACTCTCAAGTTCTAATTTATCGTTCAAGTCTAGAAACAGTGTGTAAGTTATATAAAATACAAATATTTTAAACATAATTGCATTATGCCACATATTAATCAGTTAAAATTAAATAAAGGTCAGTTGTAAACATATAAAAAGGAAAATGATTCTTATGTATAACTAATAACCAATCGGAAAAAAGCTGTACAGTCCCCTTGCTAATACAAATGCTAACACGGATCTAATCTAACCAACATGGAAACCTGACTGCAGTGCACAACGGAGAGCACGAAGCCAGCTCCCGAACAACAGACACCGATGACGTCAGCTGAAGGAAAACTACAATTTTATAGGCACGGAGAAATGTCTAAAATGAAGTTCGCTCAAATGTTACCAATTATCACTTCTGAGTTATAAGATTATTTTACAAGTTATTAGATTATTTTTTCTTCTTCTTTGTATTTTTTTTGTTTTGACTGTAATTGTTATATGTGTCATTTTATTTCTTACATAAGTGTCTTTTTAACAAAACCCAAGTTAAATACTATACAAATCTATTAATATGGAAATATTTTACAACATATTATGTTTTCTTAAGAAGGACATAAACGTATGGCCTGTTATACTCCTGATATTATTAAAAAACAACTTTTTATATATATTCAAAAACATATGGCCTGGGCTATTAAGTGTTTAACTTTGAATGAACAGAATAGTGACTGTAAGACACTCTTTTTGCTTATCTCAAACTTCTGATTTAATGTGAACCATATGTATTAAAAAAAAATCAAAAGAACTTCAAAAAAAGGAGAATGTGCAAAACAGACTATAGGCAGCAAATCTCAAACACGAAAATAAACCCACAGATAAAAGTGTTATTGAAATTAATACATGGGCAAACTGAGGAGCCAGCTCTTCATATCCAATTCACACACATTATATCCGTGAGGTCACAGGCCCACCTGTCTTCAGTGCAGTGTCGACATATCCCTCATAGAGCTGCCTCTGGGCGAGCAGGAAGAAGTGGTAAGCCTCAGCCCCTCTCCAAGCATTATCTGTGAAACGACTAGTTGTAGACAGAACTTCCTCCTCCAGCAAACCAGCCAAAGCAGAAGTGGCCTATGAGTCAAGCAGACCCACATTTTTTGTCAGCACGACCATGAGTCACCCCAATGAAGATAACTTCTGAGCTGGCTTATACATTAAACTAAGTAAAGCAGATGTTATCATTACAAAGCTGTCATTACAGACTTCATTTCTCCATTAGAAGTCGTATTTTGTTAAGCTGTGTAATCAAAAATTTCTTTCAGCTTTACTGAGCTATAACTGACAAATGAAACTATAAGATATTTAAAGTGCACCTTGTTGTGATCTGACACACATACACGCTGTGAAACAATTCTCCCCACGGTGTGGTCAATTTTTCTAACAGAACTGACTATAAACTTTAAGTTAGTAAGAGATTCTTTACACGTAAAGTAATATACACATTCTAGTAAGGTTTTTAAAACTCACCAGTTAGAAAGGATTTACCAAGTAAAAAAAATTAAAGCAAAGTCTACAGATTAGTCTTGCAGAAAAAATTTCCAATATTCCTAAATAGAAATTCCTAAATTTGAGTACTAATTCTAAGTCGGTCACCCCTTTTCCTCATGTCATTTAAAACAATAAATGCAGACAAGCAAATTAAATGGCCCAACCCTAAAGAGAAGTTTGATAGTCTTTTTTCCTTAAACACCTCGGATGACGTCATGGTCTGTAATGCTCTAGCTTACCTCTGAGCTCTTTCCTTTCGCTTTTCCTCTCTGCGCATTTCTCATTTGCTCATGGTACTGCTCAATAAGTAAAGCTGCTAGTACATACAGCTTCTTGACACGCAAAGGTTTGGTTCTTTTCTTTGCCTCTTCATCTGCAATCTTTAAACATTTAAAGAATTTGGGGAAGATATTTCTTAATCTATATTTGTACAAATACAATCATTTCTAAAATTTGATTCTTTAATAAAAATAAAAAATCAGTAGGATGGAACATGAATACCACCCATTTATGTTGAATATTTTCCTTAGCTTCTAAGGAGTCAGTTCTTTCCTTGGGATTTAGACTTCCTAACAGTCTTAGAAAACAACAAAGGCTCTTAAATAACTAAGTCAAAATGAAGGAAGTTTTCATGGAAGGGGTAGCATTTTCTATAAGGAGATTTTAAAAATAATGTTCCAAGTATACCGAGACAAGAGGACTTTAACATGGTATACAGCCTTCAGAAATGAGGATTTATTTAAATTACTGAGGGGAATTTCTGTCTTTCATTAAATCAAATGGGAAAAAAATAGAATAGAGTGTAAAATGTACGTACTAATACTAGTCCTCTTCCTTCCAAATGCATATTATGAAAAAGTAATGTATTTAAAATATGTACATTCATTTATTTATTCATTTTGAGAGAGAAAGGGAGAGAGAGCACGCACACACACGTACACACATACACATGCACACACGCATGCACACGAGGGGGAAGGGCAGAGAGAGAGAGAGGGAGAGAGAATCCTAAGCAGGCTCTGTGCTATCAGCGCAGAGCTCCATGGGGTGGGTGGCGCGGGCCTGAACTCACGAGCCACAAGATCATGACCTGAACCAAAACCAAGAATCAGACACTTAACTGACTAAGCCATCTAGATATTCCTAAAATGTGTACATTTAAAAGGACAAAATTCTATTGTCAACAGGATTTAATTCCCATTATTAAGGGAATTTGTACTTTATGGTCCCTGAAAATTCTATAATTCTTTGTTAATTTCAGTATTAAGTAAATATTCAATTGTTTAGGTATCAGTAAGGTGCCTACACTAATGAATAGCTTTTTTAGTAAAAGGTAATAATACTAAGATAATGTATAGTTATAGTAGTAATAAAAAAAGAGGGCTTTTGCTATAGCAAGTATTTGTTTTCAAAGAAAATGGAAAATGTGTTCTTTAATACATAAGCAAACATTGGTAACTAGAACATGGCAAATACTCACCAAGATTATTATATTACCTTAAACATCAGTTTAGCAGCATCATAAAAGTAATTGGCTTTCCGATAGAGTTCTATGGCATCAAGAGTTTTATTCTTTTCCAATAAATGAGATGCATACCTCGCTAACAGGGATCCAATTTCTTTCATACTGTGATTTTTAGCCAACTCAACAGCTTTGTTCCACTAAAGGGGAAAAATATGCCATTTAGTTACTGGAGAATTTATAGTCATATATGTCATAAAATTCACACAATAAAGCTTTAAGTCTATAGTAATAAATAACACTATTATATCAAAATAAAAAATAGGTATAGGTATATGTTTTTTTAAATATAGTAACTTTAATTAAAATCAGAGCAATTGTAAGTTCTATAAAGTCAAACATGTGTCAACATGATTAAACGACCTAAGACTGTGATTTGTTTAAGAAGTACATCAGAAAAGGAAAGCTTCAAAGTTTATAACCACAATATTATAATTCAATTTTGCACCAGCTAGGAGTGAGAAAAAGCTACACTTGCTTGTAGTAGAACAAAATATGCAATTTCAGTTAAGAAAATTTCTTATCAGATTTAACATTTAAAAGTTATTTTTAAAAATCAAATGGACCTTTATAAAATACTTCAAGAAAATACTTAAAGGAATACACTATCTGATAGTCAACAATTTCCACAATTCTGCACTTTAATTTTAAATTCCCACTTCTAAAAATATCAAATATATGTTTTCTATAAAGAGACAGGAAAATAGATTTGCCAAAATAAATATTGATAAGGTAACTCAATTCCTTCCTCTTGCAATGACCATTAACTAGTCCTTCTTTGGAAACAAAATCCTAATAAAATGCAGAAAATTATGAAATTACTTCCAGACAAAAGGTTGCAAAACTAAACCACAGGGTTTGTCCCCATATTGACTTAGTTATGAGTGGGTCACCCTTAATGGTAGCACTTCAAGAGGTAAATGCAAACTCCAATATTTTCTAGGTCCTCAACAAAGTGAGAAAGTATCTAGCTCCTTTCACAAAATCTACCTCAACCCTATATTGGCAACAATCTAAAAGGGTGTCTAGGGACCTTAATTTTCAGTTCCTTACTTGGTTGAGATGTACACAAGTATCTACTGCTGCCTTTGGTTGATTACATTTCAAAAATGCAGTCACTGCTTGTTCACACATTCCAACCCTCACAAACATTTGTGCTATCTCCTGTAAGGACAGAACAATATTATAAGATTTTACAGACCAAGGAAATCATTTATAGCTTAATTTACAAAATTCCATGGGGACATATGAATATTAAATTTACTGGTGGTTACAGTAATCTTTCATTGCAACATACATGGGGACAGAGGCTACAGACCAGAAAGGATGCTAAGGCATCACTTTCTATGAAAGCGGAGCTTCCCTGGCTCAGGCTGCAGATCTACCGTTTAGCCGGGTCCTGAACCCACCGCACTCCGCGTCCCTCGATACAATAGCTAGGGCACAGAAGTGTCAGGCTGGGAAACAAACCCCATACTCATGTGTGAAAAAAACATTTAAGGCAACTGATAGTATAACATTGGTAATGTTAGAGACTTAAGGGAAATCTCACATTCACCGAGCTCTCAAATACCTCTCTGAAGAAATGCCCCAGATAAGCTGGCCATTCATCAGTTCAGGAAGCCAGACCTGACGAAAGATTTTTAACTGTAGCTTTGAAAAGCAATTTTATAAAACTAAAAATACTATAGGAGATTGTGAACATGTTAAAGTAGTGGGAATATGACTAACTTCCCCTCTATTTTCAAGCATTCTGTAATATTGACATATTGTTTTAACAATGAAAAGTATCATTACTCATCTAAGAAACTCTAAGATTATAGATTAATTTTAAATTTTCTTTGCGGCAGAGGATATTTCCTGACGGTGACATAAAAACCTAACAAAAATAACCTAACAAATCTAAAAACTAAAATTTGTAATACCCACTGGAAGCAACTTGTGGTTTTCTGGAAGTGAATTGGCAAGATTCTCCAATCCCTCATAATCTTCCAACATATAATAGCATTCGGCGAGGCGTTCCTGGTTCCGGCCTTGTACGTAATATTGTACAGCATTCAACCTATGGGGGGAGAAAAAAAGAAAAATTTCTAAAACTAATGTGAATCTCCTGATAAATAAACACTCTCATCAAAAATGTTCCTTTATTAGAAATACTATTCCTAGTTACCATCTGCAGTTACAGTATGTCTTTGACATGCACAGACTGGGAGGATAAAATCTAAAGGCTCTGAAGCACATTTTAGTTGCAACATTCTTTGGCTATTAAGAAAGATTGTTGTAATCGGATATACAGTTGTGCCTCCAAACACGGACATAAAAAAGCGTAGTGATCCAAATGAAAACCTAAGAATAAAAGCCAATGATCTCTAAAAATAATCTACAATAAAACAAGCAAATATAAAATACTTTTTTTTTTACTTTTTTCAGAAATAAATCATATAATGTCTTTGAAATGCACACTGTGGTCTTAAACAGTGGAAAGCTGCCTGAAGGTAAGCACACGTTTGTGAGTTTGGAAACTCCAAAGTTCTACAGCACTTAGCTAAGGATCTCTCACTCCCCATTGCGAATGGGAAGCTGCTTGAATTCAGGAATCCAGGGGGACGGCCTCCAGTGTCACCAGCGTTATGCCACAGGGAAGTACCAGGCAGCCACATGTTGAGTGCCACATGAATGGATGAAGATGTCCACATAGGTCACCTACCACTTTTGTCGATCAGCGAAGTAGTCTCCGATGGCATTGTGGGCTTGTTCAAGGAGACTGTCATCTGCATCACCAGATCCAGTTTTCAGGAGCTGGAGGACCCTAAACCAATCTCCCAGTTTCAGCCGGAGGCCAATAGCAAGATCTCTACAAACAACAGCACACATTCACTCACTTGACCAATATTTATGAAGTGCCTACCCTGTGCTAGGGTCAATTCCAGGGTACTGAGAATACCCAGCAGTGAACAGACAGACAAGTTACTCCCCAAACATTTTAGAAACTTAACTGGAAAGAGGCAATGGGGAGAACTTGAAATCAGGAAAAGGAAATAATTTTCTGCTTTTTATTCTCCTAGAATTTAAATCTTCTTAGCAAAATAATGATTTAAATAATAACCAATTCTTTTCATCAATTACTGAGACATGATCAGGCTTATTTCAAAAACCATACATATATGGTTTTATCTTTCTTTTCAGGGCTTAAGCAGTATTAGGAATCTCCTTGAAGTACCAATAATAGTAATGAAAATTAGATATAATGTTTACAGCTGAAATACATACATTATTTTATACAAATCTAAAATAAGCATAAAGAATAAAACTCAATCCCTATATACCATTCATTTTTATTTCATGCTCTTTGACAAAAAAAAATTAAATAAGGGTCTAAACCAAAAAACAAAACCCAAATGTTGAGCTACATAAAAAATAATAAAAGCCCCCAGTCTCTGTAGTCTTAGGAGTTTTTCCTACCAAGTGAGAAAACCTCCCATGGCCAGCCATTAATATATGTAAAACAAAACAAACAAAAACCAGAAAAGAAAACTGCTCCCAAATTTCAAAACATCAATTAATGTAAGGGCCATGTGGAATATCCAGGTGGTAATCTAAACTGAGATGATTTTCTGAAAGGAGTGCTTTGACACATTTCATCTACTGTACACTCCCCATTTGTACAGAAGATCAAGAATGCCAGAAGCACTCCAGAATGCTCGCACCTTCATTACTTACCTTCTGTCCATATCAAGGTACATTCTCTCCGCCTCTTCGAACCTGCCGAAGTAGGCAGCAACTTCGGCCTGCGTCATGGACTCACTCTGCAGATTGCCCAGGCACTTCACGAACCTGATGCCCTGATAATCCTTGCAGCGCACAAATGCTTGCTCTGCCGTGTGTAGATCTAGTTTCTGAAGAGCTGCTTCAGCCAGGAGGCGCCTTTATTAAAAAAAGAAACAGAAAAGCTGACTGCCATTACTGATAAACAAGTCTTGAACCTGAGTTCAATTATTATGCCTGTTTCTAGCTAAACATGGTGGGAAGTGATTACTTTAACACATTTATGTATGTTTTACTTAATATTATCCTTATTTTGAGTGCTTCCAAATTTAAAATGAATTTCTGTATTTTAAAAAGAAGAGCAAGGAGGTGCCTGGGTGGCTCAGTTGGTTAAGCATCCGACTTCGGCTCAGGTCATGATATCATGGTTCATGGGTTCAATCCCTGCTTCAGGCTCTCTGCTAACAGCTCAGAGTCTTGAGCCTGCTTCGGATTCTGTGTCTCCCTCTCTCTGTCTGCCCTTCCCCACTCACTCTCTGTCTCTCTCTCTCAAAAAATAAATAAAAAAACAATTTTAAAAATGTTTTAATAAAAAGAGCAAGAATGCAAGTCTAACCCCATGAAGGTTACCATGAGAGTGAGAGACAGTAGAGCTGAGACTTTAAATGCATACACCACACATTTCGGGAGGACTTTTTATTTTTAAATACCAAAGTCGGGGGTGTGGATTGTCCTCGATGAACTGAGATGCATCTTCAATTCCAACCTTCTCAATCAATGCTCGACTATCTCGCAAGGACCGGATCTCAAAGTTAATTATATAATCCTTGTTTGGCTGTTCTGGATTCTAAAAGTAGGATGAAAAGAAAGAAATTCAAATAGCTGCCTTTAGAGTATGAGTTTCTTTTTTACAGTAAGACACATGCACACACACAAACAACTGTATCATATTGTAAGCCAAAGTGGGAAGAAAAGATATTCCAATGTGTGGGTCTTAGAGTTATCTGGAAAACAGGCACAATCCACAGGTGAAGTCCCTCCTGAGGTTACTAGGCTGCCCTCGGGGAAAAGTGGCCAGTGCAAGAAGAAGTGCAAGAACAATCATGCAGCCTTGTTCCCTTCAGCTTAACTGTCATGTTCCCAGGAGCTACTAGTCTCTTCTCACCCAAAGTGCTACAGAAAACACATGTGCGGGGGGTCTCTACCCACTCACTCTTTAATCTACTCTCTCCTTGCCGGGGACACTGAGACCGCTGTCCCCTGTGCTGTTGGGCAGCAGACAAGCAAATAAAAGAAAAAGAGCTAGTTTTCATTATCTCTTTCCTTTTGTTAATTCAACAAGTGACCTTTTTTTTTTCTGAAGGCAGTCTTGCAGGAAAGAGCTACCTAATGGCCAAAGAAAGAAACAATGGCTCCCAGAACTGAGCTGCATCTGGTCTTTCCCACCTACAACAAAACCGCAGTACTTAGAAACTGAAAAGTCCTCTGAGAAATCCCTGGCACAAAGTAGAAAGTAGTGTGGAAACTGCATGAGGTTTGGATTCAAACAGATCTAAGCTTGGATCCTAACTCCACGGCCTACTGGCTATGTGACAGCTCTTTCTAAGACCTGCTGTACCCCCTCCTGTGCCCACCAAGGAAGCCAAGGCCGTCTTCCCCAAATATAAGCCCAATCACATCACTCCCCCAGTGACTCCGGGAGGCAGTCCAGACTCCACAGAAGGCACACAAGGCCTCTTATGACTGAGGCCAACCTCCCCCATGACGGCTCCCATTCTTCATTTCTGCCAGTGCTACCAATTACATACACCAGCTTTGAAGCCAGACGGCTTGGAGTGAAATCATTCATGTCTCTGCCTACTGCTAACTGGGCGTCACTGGCAAATGAATTTAACTCTCCAAGCTTCAGATTCTTCATCTGAACAAAAGAAGAGAATAATCAAACTGACTTCCTAGAACTGTGAGGATTAAATGAGATAACACATATCAAACATTTAGCACAATACCAGCCTTTTGCTACTCACGTGATTCCGTCTCAGAACTGCGCCAGTGCTCCTCGGGCCGCAGACCTCTGGCGGGACGCACCTGTCCACCAAACCACCACAGCCCCACCCCTTTGCTGGTGGCTGAATTGCTCGACTATCTCCCCAACCCCTCTACTTAAAGCAAGGAACTGTGTCTTACCGACTGCCAATAAACATCTCCTGAGTCAATGAACAGATGGACTTTTGGTAAATCATTTTACTCACGAAGAGCCTTCACTAAAAATGAGGTCTGTGTATTATCAACTAGGCACGGTTGTAACAACAAAGGAACGATGACATGCAATGACAAATGACAATCGAACACTTCCTATGAAGCACTTTAGTGAATGTAAATTTAGTAAATTCCCTTCCCTTTCCTTTCGTATTCCTCTGCTCCAGTCCTCCAATAAATTTCTCATTAAAAAAAAAAACACACACACACAGGTTCATAAATAAAGGGCTTTAAAGAGCTACAATTTACCTATAAAACCAAAACATGAANCATTCCTCTGCTCTAGTCCTCCAATAAATTTCTCATTAAAAAAAAAAAAACACACACAGGTTCATAAATAAAGGGCTTTAAAGAGCTACAATTTACCTATAAAACCAAAACATGAAAACATACTACAAGTTGCAACTAACTTCAGAAACTCTACTATCTCAATTCCAAAAAAAATATATGAAGTACACAGAAAAAAGTAAATGCTTTGTATAAAATGAAAGTAAAACTGTTTTCAACATATTCTTAGAGAAAGAAACTCTCAAAAGATGGTCAATGAAGGCCAAAGTAGGGGTTCAAAAAGATACCTGGAATCAGCAATGGATTATTTTATAAAACCTGAAAAAAAAAAGATAGTGGCCCTGCAAACAAAAAGTTACTCAAGTATCTTAGAAATCAAAAGAACAAAGTGAATTGTCAAATATTTCTCCTCTTTGTTATTAACATAAAAACAGTGACAACGACTAGGTACCATTTTTTGAGCTCTTGATCCCAGCACTGTGGTAAGGGCTTTTCACAAATTACCTTATACAATAACAATCCTATTGGATAGGAGTCATTATTATCCACATTTTATTAAGGTAAAAAATGGAGACTCATAAACAAGAAAGGAAAATGAAGTCCAAAAAGATGAAGAAACTATCTAAAAATGGTCCAAGTGACAGAGCAGAGTCCATCCAGATTCCTAACAGGGACACCACACTGCCTGGAGTTAAGATAAATCCCAGTCAAGCCAGCAACAAAAATAGAATTCTTTTGTAAGAATTACCTTCAATATCTCATCCAAAAGAACAGATTTAATTTCTAAATCCTCAAAGTTACAAATATATCCAGAGGTCTGAATGGGCTCCTTTAAAGATAAAGACAAATGTTATGCTTAGTTGTACAAAATTTTCCTTCCTTTAACATATGACTTTATATTTATTATTAACATTTTCAAACCAACAGAAAATTAGAAAGAATGTCATTAACACCCATATGTCCGTCACCTAAATATTATTAACATTTTGCTAAATATGCTTCATTTGATTTTTTGGATGAAGTATTTTAAAGTAAATCAAGTAAATTTATAAACATCATGACATTTCACCCCTAAAGATTTCAGTATGTATCTCTAAAAGATAAGGATATTCTTTAAGTGGCCACATTACTATTATTACACGTTATATAATTAATATCAATTCCCTAATAGCATCTAATATCAGTCCAACTTTTCTCAATTAACCCAAAAGTGCCTTATACCACTTGATAATTCTTATTCATGCAATGAAACATTAAATTTAATTCTTAATAAAACTGACAAACACTACAGTTGTATGTAAGTACATATATCAAAGAAATCTTGTGCCACACTGAAAAGTCCATCCTCTATAAAATTAGCCAGAGAGCTTTCCTGATAGATTTTCTATATAAATTTAATTTGCCAATATGTAAATATACAAGTCTGTTTCAAGTCTGTCTCTTATCCTAGTGTTATGCAAGCTTATAGTCATAAAGTGTAGTAAATGCATATTATAAAGTAGCTGCCCTAAATCTCTAGTAGAAAAGGGAGATATATATATTATATAAACAAAAAGAAATAAACTCTATACTTACTACCTCTAAGAGCATTATGAAAAGGATAAGATAATGTTGTCTGCTAATATAAATAATACCAGAATGTAATTTTTTTTTAGTGTTTATAAATTTTTTGAGAGAGAGAAAGACAGAGCATGAGTGGGGGGAGGGGCAGAGAGAGGAGACACAGAATCTGAAGCAGGCTCCAGGCTCTGAGCTGTCAGCACAGAGCCCGATGTGGCGCTCAAGCCCACAAACCATGAGATCATGACCCGAGCCAAAGTCAGACATTCAACCAACTGAGCCACCCGGGCGCCCCTGAAATGTAAGTTTTTTTAGTGTGTGTGTGTGTGTGTGTGTGTGTGTGTGTGTGTGTGTGTATCATGAAATAGAAAGTAAGCAAAATTCAAAGGAAATAATGTATCAGATTTATAACTCTGATACTTAGTTCTTCATGTGATAGAAACCACAAAAATTATAATAGGAAGATACTAAAAAGATAGAAATTAGAGGTAAAAATTGAATTATATTTTAAAACATTGAATCATATTTAGTTTTAGTATGTCTAAATATAAGAATGAGGCTCTGGTGTGCACATTATATGTGTTTGAATCTTAGAGTGATATTTTCTTTCAAAAAGTAAAAATTGGGCTGACTTCGGCTCAGGTCATGATCTCGCAGTTTCTGAGTTCGAGACCCACATCAGGCTCTGTGCTGACAGCTCAGAGCCTAGAGCCTGCTTCAGATTCTGTTTCCCTCTCTCTCTGCTCCTCTCCTGTTCATGCTCTGTCTCTCTCTCTCTCTCAAAAAAAATAAACATTTAAAAAAAAATTTTAAGTAAAAGTTGTTGATTATATGAGAAAATTTTATAAAATTCCTTTATTTCCTCAAAAAATTTGTATTATGTAAAGGCAAGTATGAGCAATGACTACACAGAAAGAATCAAGAATAAAATGTAATTCAAAAATTAAGTATATAAAAGCTATAATCATCAAGACAGTATGGTATTGGCCCAAAAACAGACACATAGACCAATGGAATAGAATAGAGAACTCAGAATTGGACCCAAAAATGTATGGCCAACTAATCTTTGACAAAGCGGGGAAGAGCATCCAATGGAAAAAAGACAGCCTCTTTAACAGATGGTGCTGGGAAAACTGGACAGCAACATGCAGAAGAATGAAACGAGATCATTTTCTCACACCATACACAAAAATAAACTCAAAATGGATAAAGGACCTGAATGTGAGACAGAAAACCATCAAAACCCTAGAAGAGAAAGCAGGAAAAAACCTCAACCTTGACCTCAACCGCAGCAATTTCTTACTTGACACATCCCCAAAGGCAAGGGAATCAAGAGCAAAACTAAACTACTGGGACTTCATCAAGAAAAAAGCTTCTGCACAGCAAAGGAAACAATCAATAAAACTAATAGGCAACCGATGGAATGGGAAAAGAGTTGCAAATGACATATCAGATAAAGGGCTAGTATCCAATATCTATAAGGAACTCATCAAACTCCACACCCAAAAAACAAATAATCCAGTGAAGAAATGGGCAGAAGACATGAACAGATACTTATTCAAAGAGGACATGCAGATGGCCAACAGACACATGAAACGATGCTCAGTGTCCCTCATCATCAGGGAAATACAAATCAAAAACACACTGAGATACCACCTCACGCCAGTCAGAGTAGCTAAAATGAACAATTCAGGAGACTCTAGATGCTGGCGAGGATGTGGAGAAACGGACACCCTCCTACACTGTTGGTGGGAATGGAAACTGGTGCAGCCCCTCTGGAAAACAGTGTGGAGGTTCCTCAAAAAATTAACAGTAGAACTCCCCTGTGACCCAGCAATAGCACTGCTAGGGATTTATCCGAGGGATACAGGAGTGCTGATGCATGCACCCCAATGTTCATAGCAGCACTCTCAACAATAGCGAAAACATGGAAAGAATCTAAGTGTCCATCAACTGATGAATGGACCAAGAAGATGTGGTTCATCTATACAATGGAATACTCCATGGCAATGAGAAAGAATGAAATCTGGCCATGTGTAGCAACATGGATGGAACCAGAGGGTGTTATGCCGAGCGAAATAAGTCAGGCAGAGAAGGCAGATACCATATGTTTGCACATATAGGTGTATTAGGAGGAAGTTAACAGAGAACGAAGCAGGAGATGAAGGGGAAAAATAGTTGGGGAGAGGGAGGGAGGCAAACCATGAGAGACTCTTGAATGCTGAGAACAAACTGAGGGCTGATGAGGCTGGGGGGGAGGGGAAGGGGGATGATGGGCATGGAGGAGGGCACTTGTTGGGATGAGCACTGGGTGTTATATGGAAACCAACTCGACAATAAACTATTTAAGGAAGAAAAAAATTAAGTATATAATTACATACTTTTATAAATTATAGAGCCATTTAATATTTTTTAATTATTTTGATACATGTATCCAAATATACCTGTATAAATGTTTATCATTAGAAAATTGCTTTATTTGTGACTAGACAAAAAATTTTCCAAAATTCACCAGATATCCATCCACATTTCCACTGAATATGAAGTTTTAGACCAGTGTTCGACCAAAGCAGGATACACTCCCCTACTCAGTACATAAGATTTTTATTGTTATCAAGAAAGTATTTAAAACTTCACTAATCTATACTCTATTAAGTACTGTTACTCAGTACATACATCAGAAGGTCTCAGAGCATGTACAATAGAACAAGTATCTTAAAGCACTTATCCATTTAATTGCAGCATATTGTGACATCCTGAAGTTTGCATATACCTAGTTAAGTAGATTTAGGGATTAGTGTAGCTAATTTTGAGCTAACTTTCATTAACTGGACCAGTGGTTCAAAAACCTCCCCGGAGGGGAGAGAGGGCAAGATGGCGGAGAAGTGAGGAGCTCCGTACTTGCACTCGCGCTCATACATCACACAGAAAAGATCTGAAGCCNGCCGGCAAACACCACGCAGCAGAGCGGCCACCGCCTTTACTCCTGGCACAAATTCCGGGGCTAGCCACGTTACAGAGTGAAATCAGTCCCATTCGAGTCAGATCTGACAGGCAGTCACCTAAAAAGATGAAAATTATCAAAAAGACTATTTGAAACATACGATTTATACAAAGCTAACAATCCAAGTGTGCATGATGCTCGAGACACTGGCTAATGGTAGCAAGAGCTATAGTACCCTGACATTTTAAAATAAAGCTCGCTTCAGCCTGCTAAATGTATTTTTTTCTCATTCTTTTAGAATTTGTATTTTAGGGACATGATTCATAATGTACTTGTATTAATATGGTAGGTCATATATATAATTTCTAAATAAATAATT
Source organism: Crocuta crocuta (assembly GCF_008692635.1). NCBI lineage: Eukaryota > Metazoa > Chordata > Mammalia > Carnivora > Hyaenidae > Crocuta > Crocuta crocuta. The sequence continues at coordinate 14,041,022 of NW_027551571.1, forward strand.
ATGTATATATGAAGAAATGGATTCAAAAATTTGGAAACCTATGGGGGTGCCTGGGTGGCTCAGTCAGTTGAGCATCTGACTTTGGCTCAGGTCGTTATCTCATGGTTCGTGGGTTCAAGCCCTGTGTCGGGCTCTGTGCTGACTGCTGAGCCTGGAGCCTGTTTCCTCTTTTGTGTCTCCCTCTCTTTCTGACCCTCCCCTGCTCACGTGCTCTCTCTCTCTCTCTCAGAAACAAATAAAACATTATAAAAAATTTGGAAACCTCTTTTTTGATAAAGAAATATATAAAAATGAGCTGAGTGTGGGGCGCCTGGGTGGCTTANTAAAAAAATGCGCTGAGTGATAAAAATATGAGATAGGAAAGGAAAATGAAATAGTACCAATGAAACGGAAGCTCCAAGAAAAAGACTAGAAAAGCTGGATCGGTACCTTTAGAAGGTCACTGGAGATGAAAATGACCAAGCAGGGAAAATCAACATTAAATACTCATTTCCAACTTCTCAGAAAGTGTGCTTTATCAGTAAATTACAACTTCACATACAAATGGCACCGTTTTCCATATATGATCCGAAGAAAGTTTTACAACTTAAAGAAAGGTATGATTCTAGAATTCATAACACTCAAACGGATAAAAATGTATTCAGTATTAACTGTCAAGTAATAGCTTATCTACTGAATAATAAAAGAATACTATGTCCTAAAGGGGCTCCAGTAAACTCTGTTTTGAAGAATATGTCCTTATATGAGCAGTCAATGAGCAGCCAAAGGAATGAACAGCAGTAACTAACCAGTAACTAACCAAGCAGGGACCACAGCCAGCCAGTGTCTTCATGAATTAACAAAACAGCACAGCATGATTTATAAAGAAATCCAGTCAGTGGTGAGTTTGAAAGAAATTCAGCTAGCTCTAAATCCAATAGAAATTGAACTACTTGCCAAGTCTAAAAATGAACTCCAAAAAAGGAGGGGAGGGCTATTCTGTTAAAACTACTCAAGAAGCACTTTGCACCAGGCCGAGACTTCCCTGGGTGCTAGACTGAGCGTGTGTGCTACACACACATTACAGGCAGCCAGGAACAATAGTCGCCCAGGCACAGAATTTCTCACTTAGTACATGCAGGGCCACAGATGGAAAAAGGACCCTAACATTCAAAAAGTATTCTCCCACCCTCAAGGTTAGCCTGTGGTTACCTGTCACATTTTTACACTTATTCTGTGGTAAGTGTCAAATTTCCCTTGGAGCCTGGAAAGAATCCCCTGCTTACAGGTTAAATGCAGCAGCACTGAATGCCTTTCCTTTAAACCACACTCAGCAACTAAAAATTACAAAGATCTTTAAGATTCCTAACAAAGCCTTTGAAAGCAATTTATATAAAGTCATTTCCCAGCCCAAAGATCCTGAGTAGAGCTTAAATGGGGAAATGTGAAAATAATTTAAGATATTAAAGGGACAAATAGTTTACCACTAAATAATCGCTCTAGAAGCTCTTGGGCAGCTCAGGGGCCAAGCATACAATTTCTTTCCAAAAAGGAAGCTGTAAACCCATACATCACAATTAATGATATTTATCAACTTATTTATTATTGTTTACATTTGTTGGGTACAACAACCAAACAGAAAATTCCCAATTGAAAACCATTAATGATTCAAAAATTGTATAAAAATTTATCTCAATGATGCTTTTATTAGGCTACCACTCAAATTACTTTGAATTTCCTAAACACAAATGCTAACAGTTGATCAAGAGCAGACTGACAGGCAAGTTCCAAACTTAAAAATTAGCTGATGTAGGGCACCCCAGTGGCTCAGTCAGTTGAGTGTCCGACTGTTTTTTTTTTTNCTCCTGACTTCAGCTCAGGTCATGATCTCACAGTCTGTGAGTTCAAGCCCTACATGAGGCTCTGTGCTGACAGTGTGGAATCTGCTTGGGATTCTCTCTCTGCCCCTCCCCTGGTCTCCACCCCACCTTAAAATAAATAAACTTTAAAAAAACAATTAGCTGATGTGAGCCACAAGTAGAAAATCAAAATATAACTTAAAAATTAGTGAGCAAGGGGCTTCCTGATGCTCCAGACAGGGTAGATCAATCAGTCTACACTTGCAATTTATAAAATTATCAGATTGAGAAAGACCATGATTAGTGGCTGATGGAGTTCATGTGAAGATACATTAGGGAAGCACAGAGTAAGGTGGACAGGGAGGCAGAAGAGAATAAAAGCACAAGGCAGTTTCAAAACCACACTTTTTTTTGGCTAGGTTGTTTTAAGCAATTTTGGTAAATATTACTACTTATTTTCTTTCTTTCTTAACTTTGACAAGGAAAAAATAAAGACTATGTATTAGAGACCACGGTTCCAGCTTTTAAAAAGAACAGGTAAATGCTTAGGAAGTGCCTTTCAGAGACAGCAGACTATTTAAGGGATGAGTATTATTCCCACTTAAGACCAAATATTTTACAATTCCACAGAGATGTTTCTATTTATTTTTAGAAATTTCAGCAGCCAGCACCAAAAAATTTCTTAAGGAAACAAAAGGGAAAGAGACAGGTTTTGATATGTGGCTCATTATTTACGTACTGCTGATGCCCATTTCTCGTGTTTACCTCAGGATCCAAGTTTCTGAAAACATACATTCTTGTCTTCTCCATCATCGCAAACAAATCTGGATTATCTTTGGCCCACTTCATATCCCAGACATCTTTCCGCTCCAATTTTAACAACTCGCCAATGACCTGCTGTCCTGTGCTGTCTGTTACCCGAGCGTCCAAGTCAAAGACAGTTAGAATTCCTGAGATATCTATGATAGCAAGACGACTACAAATAATGAAATTGGAGAAGGGAAACAAAATGGTAAAATGACGATCAGCAATCATGCATATAATTACCTATTACCCTTCTTCCGCAAAATCAGTTCATCTGAATCTGGGAAGAAGGCAGAAATAGCTTTAAGGGGTATCTGGGTGGCTCAGTCGGTTAAGCATCCGACTTCAGCTCAAGTCATGATATCACAGTTCATGAGTTCAAGCCCCACATCAGGCTCTGAGCTGTCAGCACAGAGCCTGGAGTCTGCTTCAGTCTGTGTCTCCCTCTCTCTCTGCCCCTCCCCCGCACACGTTCTATCTGTCTCTTTCTCTCTCTCAAAAATAAGTAAACACTAAAAAAATTTTAATGAAAAAAAGAAAAAAGAAATGACTTTAAAGAAATAACTGATTTTAAACAAATTTTATAAATTTGATAGAAGACATGAACTACTCCCCATTTTGCTTCCTTGTGAGGACAAGTATCCCAAGGAATAAAGCAACAGGCAAGCAAACAATTTAAAATACTACATCTGAATTCCTATATTTTGCCCAATTAGAGAAAAAATTCTAAATACAGTATAATAAATACACATTAAAATATAAATATAGTACAGTAAGACCACACGGAACTATAAGACAAATTTAAAACAAAGACACATCTTTGTATTTATTACATAAATCCAAGAATCCCAATTGATAACTTCTAAACTCAGCATCTACATGAGGAGAATTTTCAGACTTACCTGGAGTTACAATTCAGAGATAACTGGTAGGCTCGACAATTAAGGGAATATTTTTGAATCAAACCAACATTAGGAAGACTGTATCTCTGAATGGTGCCAGACTCACGGCCCTATGGAAATTACTTTTGATTACTAAAGCATATTTGCATAGTAACATTAAATTACAAGTACAGGTCTCTCTCTATGTTCATACATTTGTTTCGAAACCAAAGTGACGGTGTCATAACTAATTCCCAATTCTGATACTAAATCATATTACTGAGTACATATTTATCTCCCAATTTAATTATAACCCTTTAAAAGTGGTTGAAGGTGATCTAATTTTTTTCATGTAGCATTCATGAAAGAAATCAGAAACTTAGATATTCAATAAAACATAACTCCTTATGTCACAAGGAAGAAATAATGAGGGTGATTTACAGTTGTAGTCTAGGTTTATATTTAAGGTACATTAAAAACTAAAATATAGGTTTATTGAATTAAATTTCATACATATGAAAAATCAATATAAGATCACCATATGAAACAGTGGTTACTGAAAGTCTATGTTTTTATCCCATAGCCAACCATCTGATACTAGTTAGTGGCAAAGGGAGATGATCAGAGGCACTGATACAAGGAGTATTAGTTTAAATGTGTTAGAATGGCTATAATTAAGGTTACCGTCAAGTCCCTGGTGGTCTAGTGGCTAGGATAGAATGGCTATAATTAACTTGGGAAAAAACAAATGTTGGTGAGGATGGGGAGAAAGGGGAACCCTTTTGCACTGCTGGAGGGAGTGTAAACTGGTGCAGCCACTCTGGAAAACAGTATGGAGGCTCCTCAAAATTTTTTTAAAAAATTAAAAATAGAGCTACCCTACAACCCAGCAATTATACTACTAGGTATTTATCCAAAGGATACAAAAAGGCTGATTCATCCAGATGACCAACCAACACATGAAAAAATGCTCAACATCACTCATCATCAGGGAAATACAAATCAAAACCACATTGACATACCACCTCACACCTGTCAGAATGGCTAACATTGGCAACTCGGGCAACAACAAGATGTTGGCGAGGATGCAGAGAAAGAGGAACCCTTCTGCACTGTTGGTGGGAGTGCAAACGGTGCAGCCACTCTGGAAAACAGTATAGAGGTTCCTCAAAAAATTAAAACTAGAACTACCCTATGACCTAGCAATTGCACTACTAGGTATTTATCCAAAGGATTCAGGTGTGCTGTTTCAAAGGGGCACATGCACCCCAATATTTATAGCAGCACTATCGACAATAGCCAAAGTATGGAAAGTGCCCAAATGTCCATCGATAGATGAATGGATAAAGAAGGTGTGGTATACACACACACACACACACACACACATACACAGTGGAGTATTACTCAGCAATCAAAAAGAATGAAATCTTGCCATTTGCAACTATGTGGATGGAACTAGAGAGAACTAAGCAAAATTAGTCAGAGAAAGACAAATACATGACTTCACTCATATGAGGACTTTAATACACAAAACAGATGCACATAAGGGAAGGGAAGCAAAAATAATATAAGAGCGGGGAGGAGGACAAAACATAAGAGATTCTTAAATATAGAGAACAAACAGAGGACTGCCGGAGGGGTTGTGAAAGGCGGGTTGGGCTAAATGGGAGAGGGGCATTAAGAAATCTACTGAAATCATTGTTGCACTATATGCTAACTAACTTGGATGTAAATTTTAAAAATAAACAATAAAATAAAATATTAATAAAATTTTTAAAAGGCTGATTTGAAGGGGCACATGCACCTCAATGTTTACAGCAGTGCTATCAACAATAGCCAATTATGGAAAGAGCCCAAATGTCCATCGACTGATGAATGGATAAAGAAGATATGGTATAAGACTGACACCTCCCACGGCCTGCCAGGTGAGGTAGGTCAATAAACTGTTCTGTGAATAGTGGGGAACAAAAAGATGTGGTGTGTGTGTGTGTGTGTGTACACACACACGAATATTAGCAATTACAAAAAGTAAAATATTGTCATTTTCAACAATGTGGATATAACTAGAATGTATAATGCTAAGTAAAATAAGTCAGCGAGAGAAAGGTACTGTATGATTTCGTTCATATGTGGAATTCAAGAAACACAACAGATACACATAGGAGAAGGGAAGAAAAAATAAGATAAAAACAGAGTGGGAGGCAAACCATAAGAGATTCTTAAATACAGAGAACAAACAGATGATGGAGGGAGGTGGGTGGGGGGTAGGCTAGATGGGTGATGGTCATTAAAGAGGGCACTTTTGAGGATGAGCACTGGGTACTATATGTAAGTGATGAAGCACTGGGTTCTTCTCTTGAAACCACTATTACAATTATGTTAGCTGACTTGGATTTAAATAATATTTAAAAAAATTTTTTAACATTTATTTATTTTTGAGAGAGGGAGAGAGACAGAGTGTGAGTGGGGGAGGGGCAGAGAGAGAGGGAGACAGAATCTGAATAAGGTTCCAGGCTGAGCTAACAGCACAGAGCCCGACGCGGGGCTCAAACCCACAAACTGTGAGATCATGACCTAAGCCGAAGTCAGATGCTCAACCAGCTGAGCCACCCAGATGCCTCTAAATAAAAAAAAAATTTTTAAAGAATATAAATGAGGCTAGGCAACAGCTTGGAACTGACACGCCAAAAGCATAATCCTTAAAAGGGAAAACTGATATACTGGCATTCATCAAAATCAAAATTTTTTCTCTGTGAATAACCTTGTTAGAAGAAAAAGTCAAAGTACAAATTGGAAGAATATTTGCAAACCATGTGTCTAACAAAGTGGGCATCTCTCTAGAATATGTAAGGAAGTCTCAAGACATAAAATACTGCATTAAAAGCTGATTAGAGATTCCAAAAAATATGTGTTTAAAGATAAAACAGAATAGAAGCTTCAATGTAACTGCTCAAGCCTTAACACTGACAGATCAATAGACGGTATAACAGACAGGAGAGAACTGTGGTGTCTAAGCCCTTCTGCTCCTCTGGTCATGGCAATGGGACAATGTGGAAGGCTCCACTCAGGGCATCTTTCTGTCCTCCGATTTTTAATCAGAGCAGTACCGCTTCTGCAGCGTGATTCTCAAGAAGGGCCTATCAGAAAGGGACGGAGGGGAAGGGGAAGCATATTTTTTAATGTATAAAAGGAAGGTATGGGTTCCATCTTTCTTTCCTACCCCAGTATGGTAAATCTTCGATATTTGCCATATTTACCATATTGGGGTAGGAAAGAAAGATTTTGTTTTTGAAAAAGGGGGTCCTGTGGCTTTAAAGGTTTGAAAAAGTAATCATTCTAAAACCTTCTACATTTCAACAGTGAAATTTTAAATGCAGAAGATATTTTCTCCATTAAAATTTCTGGCTGGTATGAAAACTATCCAAGTGTGTTTGTTACAGATAGACTCCATCATTTGGGAATTACATCAATTTTTGTGATTGATATGAGTTGCATGTTATTTTATTTATTTTTGCAAATGTCAGAGGCACCACTAGCACAACCAAAACACCCTGCCATTGAGCCATGAATCTAGAAAGAAAACGAGGCCCTATAAGACAAGCTGCCTTCAAAGTACCCCAAATTCATCTGCTGAGGAAAAATATATAATACATTCTTAAGATTTTTGTCCCCCATAAAATTATCTAATGGCTAACAAACATAACTAGAACTGTAAATACACACTATTAAGGCTCTGTTTACACAATTAAAATTTAATCACTCCACCAGCATTACTATATTAAAGTAAACATTTAGTTCTAAAATTAGTATTTTCAAATGCCAGAGCTCAAGAAAAGCTACCATAACATTCATTTCATTTCATTTGAAAAATTCAGCAAAAGTTTGCCCTAGACTTTTTTATTTTACTGGTTAGCAAACACACCACCTCTTCATTTGAAGTCATATGTAAGTAGCTGAGCCAAAGCACTTTCTCCAACACCAAATAGTGGGCCACATACAGGAGGAAGCTTTCTAAGACCTACTACCACCATCCAATCCACTCGACACTCGCCAATCCTTGTGTGGCTCATGCAAGTCTGTGTCACACTCTCCCCAGCTGGCCATTATTCTACTGCTTTTATTAATAGCTATTTTTGGGGGGCACCTGAGTGGCTCAGTCGGTTGAGCAACCAATTTCGGCTCAGGTCATGATCTCATGGTTCGTGGGTTCGAGCCCCGCACTGGGCTCTGTGCTGACAGCTAGCTCAGAGCCTGGAGCCTGTTTCAGATTCTGTGTCTCCCTCTCTCTCTGACCCTCCCCTGCTCATGCTGTCCATCTCTCTCTCAGAAATAAATAAAACATTAAAAAATATATATTAATAGCTATTTTTGCAAATAATTAACAATTTGTGAGGCAATCTTTAAAACTTTCATATTTATTATGTTGGGCTTAGAAAACTATGTACCCACAAGATGATATTCAAATCCAAAACATATTACTTTACTCAATTTTTATAATTTAAACAATTATTATTCATTAAATCAGTTTTTTAAGAACTTACCACGATCAGTGTCTTATCAGATGCAGTTATGGCACAAATCGGATCCCGGGTGCCCTAAAATAAACCAATTGTTATTCTTTAACAAATACTTATTGAATGACTAATCTGGTATAAGGTAGTATGCATTTCACTAAGAAGAATACTTCAGTATATTTATTAACTTAAACATTCACTTACTGAGCATCTACTATGCGCAAGATGCTGAACTAAGCACTGAAGACACTCAAAGTCTTTCCTCTCAGGGATTACTCAAAAGCCTACTGGGAAGACAGCAAGCTGAATACCTAATTACAGAATAGTAAGATAAAAGCAGCGATGTGTTCAGGAGCTAGGACAGCAACAGAGGAAGGACATCTCACTTACACAGAAGTACACAGGGAGACAGAAACCTGAGTTTAGTCATAAAAGACGAACAGATGACAGAAGGACCAGCCTGTGCCAGCAAAGTAACAAGCTGGACGGATCTCAAGAGCTGATGCTTAGTGAGGAAAAGCCAATCTTAAAGGTTACATCCCACATGATTCCATTCATTTAAAGAATTCTCAGAGTGACAAAACCAGAAATGGAAACTGATGAATGGTTGCCAGGGGGCAGGGATGGGGTGGAGAACAAGTGTGAAAACAAAGAAATAGCACGAGACAATTCTTTCAGGACAGTAAGATTACATAAAACCATGCGCACACATGGACATGTATAAACTAGTGAAAACTGACTAAGGAATCAGGTGGGCGTCCAGTTAACAGTGTCATTATCAATGTCAATTTCCTGTTTTTGATATTATATTACAGTTATAGAAGATGTCACCATTAGGAAGCAGGGTAAAAATGTTCTATGCGTTATCTGTGCAACTCTAGTGAGCCTGTAATTACTTCAAAAATGTTTTTAGGGGCCCCAGGTGGCTCTAGTAGGTTGAGTGTCTGACTCTTGATTTCAGCTCAGGTCATGATTTCATGGTTATGGGACTGAGCCCAGAATCATGGACTGGAACTCCACACTCAGTGTGGAGCCTGCTTAAGATTCTCTGTCTCTCTCTCTCTCTGCCCCTCTCCCCTTCTCATGCTCTCTCTCTCTAAAATAAAATTTAAAAAAAGAATAAGAAAAAACAAAACCAAAAATGTTTTTAAAAATCAAAAGAAGGAAAAAACACACCTAGAAAAAGGTTTTCAGAATAGAAATTTTTAAAGAATTACTAGAATATGATGCTATTCACTAAAAACAAATTCTTTTGCAGATCTCAAAGTAAAATTACAGTACTTCCAAATCTACAGATACTAATATTTGCTGGCAATAAGTTCACCTACTTGAATGGCTTTACTATAATCAAGCACCCCATCCACTGATCCAGAAGGAGTATCATCAACATGATAAATTCTGGAAAAAAAGGTCAAAATTGCAAAGATAGTGTAAGTACAGGTTATACCATTTCATAATCTCTAGAATAATTAAAGGATTGAATGCCACCAATGAATATTGTTATGTAACATTAATGTCTTGATTATTTTAAAGAATTCTTGACACAACTCAATCCTGTAAAGGTAGGTGTTTCCTAATTATGCAAGTGGTATGTTCCTGAAAGCTACGTGAAAAATATATTTGAACACTGAATCATATATTTCCAATGAATTTCATTAAGACCCATCAGCTATTTTACCTTATTCTCCAAATGAACATCAGGAATACCTTATGATACACTAAGTAAGTTTTTCTGTGTTTCTCCATAATTTCCTTTCTAACACATTTCTAATGTGTTCAATAAAGGTAAAGCCTAGGGGCACCTGGGTGGTTCAGTTGGTTAAGTGTCTGACTTTGCCTCAGGTCATGATCTCAAATTCTGTGGGTTCAAGCCCCGCATCAGGCTCTCAGCTGTTTGCACAGAGCCTGCAGTCTGCTTTGGATTCTGTCTCCTTCTCTGTCCCTCCCCTGCTTGTGCTCTGTCTCTGTTTCTCAAAAATAAATAAATGCTAAAAAAAATTTTAGGGTTGCCTGGGTGGCTCAGTCAGTTGAGTGTCCAACTTCGGCTCAGGTCATGATCTCACACTCATGGGTTCAAGCCCCCGTCGGGCTCTGTGCTGACAGCTCAGAGCCCGGAGCCCACATTGGATTCTAGGTCTCCCTCTCTCTTTGCCCCTCCCCTGCTTGTGCTTTCTCTCTCTTTCCATCTCTCAAAAAATAAAATGAGACATTAAAAAAAAATTAATTATGAAGATTTTTAAATAAATAAAAGTGAAGCCTAAATGTATTTGGGAAGGTCTAATTAATGAGATTTTTGTTCTGAACTAAAAGAATCATTCGTTTGTTCCCAGTGTTATGATGATGACTTTTGGACTTTGCCCATCTCTCTGGTAGTTTCATTATACTATTCACACCTTAGTATTCCCACTAGTTTACTTGTCCCTCCCACTAGTTGGTGAGTTTCCTAGGAGCAAAGACTGTATCCCTAGTGCCTAGCACAGTGCCATATACTGTCACGTACTCTATGTCTGCTGGAAAAATATTAAAATGAGTGGAGATGAATAGGGCAGATACATCATAGAGTAGCTATGAGCCCCTGGGCAAGTCACTTAACTTCTCTGATCCTCAACTTCTCCATGTGGAAATAAGGGCAACCTTTTGCAGGGGTTTTTTAAGAGGCATAAATAAAATGATGTTTGTAAAGCACATTTGCACAGAGCCTGATCATCAAGAAATCATAAATGTAATATAATCCTAAGAAAATCAAGCCATTTTCTATCTTGAAGATATTATGAGATTTTATTGCTGTTAAATTGAAATCATAACTGTATTTTGATCAATAAGGAGATTAAATGTTGAATTTAATAGAAATGTACTAAACACAGAAAGAAAATGTATTTAAAAAAGAAATAATTAAATTTAGAGGTGCTATGTTTCTGTATTTTACTACGTTTCTATTACGTATATCCATCTACTATTCTACTGAGTTATCACAAAATAAAAGTCAACAGTTAGAATGGGAGGGCTCTCAAGAGATCACATGGCCCCCTTCCCTTTCTTAAAACAAGTAGGGGACCACAAGAAAAGCCAATCTGGGTGAAGTGCTTCAGAGCCACATCAACCTGGCTTTATGTCCCATCTCTACTTACCAGCTAGTGACCTTTGGCAAATAACTTAAGCTCTTGTGTCTTAGTTGCTTCTCTGTGAAACAGGATTAATAAGAGTACCGACTAGGCTTACTGGGATATCTGGCAGATAAGAAGTATTCAATGTTGGCTGTTATCACTATCACCAAAGATATTTTACAGATGAGGAAAGCGAGGTCCAGAGAGAACCTGCCCAGTCATATCCCACATAGAAATATAAGGAAATGCTGCCGTCTTAAAGCCAGAGTATCTTTAGCTGGCTCCCAGAAGACACTCACTCTACGGAGAGGCCAGACTTTTCTGTCCCAGCTTTGTCTAATATCTACTTTGTCCTTGCAGATGACAGTTCTCTTGCTTATTACTGCTACCACTGCCACATGCTGTCCTGAAAAGGCCAAAGACTCTTCCTATTTAGACTTTCACAACCACTGAGAAGATACAGTATTTTTCAATTGGCTTTTTTGTTTGTTTTGCTTCCCTATGAATTCATATATCCAAACTATTTTTACTGGGCACATATCTCCTGTCTTATTACATGAGGGAGTCTTAAAGGGAAGGGAAGATTGCATTAGGTTCACAAGCATGTGTGAGGGCAGATGATCTGAAAAAGCAATCCAGGGTTTCTGACATGACCCCCACTGCCCACTCCCAACAGAGGCCCATGCCCTGATTAAAAATCATTAGGTTAAATAAAACATTCAACAAAATGCTTTATTTAAAGGCTTAGGGTGGGGCGCCTGGGTAGCTCAGTCAGTTAAGCCTCTGACTTCATCTCAGGTCATGATCTCATGAGTCATGGGTTCGAGGCTCGCATGGGGCTATGTGCTGACAGTGTGGAGCCTGCTTGGGATTCTCTCTTTCTCCCTCTCTGCCCCTCCCTTGCTCACACACTCTCTCTCAAAATAAATAAACTTTAAAATACATACATACAGGCAGGCAGGCTTAGGGTAATAACAAATGGGCAAAATACAGAACATCAGCAACAGAGATGATATAACTTACAAAACACAGTAAATACATCTACACCTTGAAACTTACTACAGAAAATCCCCCATCCTGGTCCTAACTTCTCTATCTAGCAGAGCCTTCTCTACCACTTAACCTGACTCCCTGGAATCCAGGGCAAGAGAAAGAAGCCCAAGTGACCAGTTCACCCTACTCCAGTTCACCCTACCTGAAGACCTCCTCCATATCTGTGTCTAAGAACCTGCCTATCCTATGGTGACTGATACTGGGATCACCCCCACTCTCCTGGAAAGACCTGTACCACTAACCTATAAGAATAAGGCTCTGGTCAGACATTCAACTGAATAATCATATTTCAAGTACAGTATAAAAACCCTAATATGGTGAGAGCAGGTGAGAGAGAATAGCTATTTCCTTATAAAAACACAGACTTCCAGACTTTATCTCTAAGGGCTTTCTTTTATTACACCACACTCCTTCTTACTTATTTTGATAAATTTGAAAGATTTTGAAATTAATGGGAAAATATTATTTCTAGTAATCAAAACAATTTATAGTTCTCCTGCATGACAATTTAGAATTAACTATGTCTGATTTAAATGCGATATGGTTGAGCTACTAAAAACCATGCATCAAAAGATATACCTTTCTCTCCCTTCTTTCCGAGACCGTGTGATCTGATTAATTTCCAATGCTGTGAGCTTCTTTGCCACGCGATATTGCCAGGTATAAAATGCTTCTTTTGAAGCTGCTATCACATGAGTTTTGGTCATTGCAACAAATAATGGTACTATTTAAAAGAGCATTAAAACAATTAGGTTACAGTTACACAGAATCACAGAATGTTTCTGCTGCAAAGGAATTCAGTGACCACTGTATTCAACCCCTCATTTCAGACAATATACCCCACATGCAGTCTCTAAAATCAAAAAAATAATCAAAAACTTGTAGGACTATACAAAAATATTAACATCAAAATGGATCAAAGACCTAAATGTAAGAGCCAGAATTACTGTAGAAATCTTAGGGGGGGAAAATCAGGAATAAATTTTTATGACCTTGGATTAGGCAAGAGTTTCTTAGATATGACACCAAAAGCCCAAGCAACAAAAGAAAAAGTGGATAAACTGGACTTCATCAAAATTTAAAACATCTGTGCCTCAAAGGACACCATCAAAAAAGTGAAAAGACAACCCACAGAATGGAACAAAATGTCAGTAAGTCATATATGTGATAAGGAATTATTTCTAGAATATGTAAAGATCTCTTACAACTCAATAATAAAAGGACAAATAGCCCAATTAAAAGATGGTCAAAGAATCTGAATGGACATTTTTCCAATGAAGATATACAAATAGCCACTAAGCAAAGGAAAAAGATGTTCGATATCATTAGCCATCAAGCAAATGCAAATCAAAACCACAATGAGATACCACTCCACACCCACTCTAATGGCTAGAATCAAAAGGTCAGCCAATAATGAGTATTGCCAAGGATGTAGAGAAACGTAAGGGAAATAGTGGTGCACCCACTTTGAAAAATAGCTTGGCAGTTTCTCCATTTGTTAAATATAGAGTTATCACAGGCCCCACCAACCCCACTCTTAGGTATATACCCAAGAGAAATGAAAACAAACGTCCACACCGAAACTCATACACAAATGTTCAGAACAGCATTGTTCATAATAGCCAAAAAGTAGAAACAGCTCAAATGTCCATTAACTGATAAATAGATCAATCAAATCCCAATATACCTCCTCCCATCCCCACTACTATTACTGCTTGGTTCAGGCCTTTATCCTTCCCTCTGATCTCACATTTTATAATTCCTCATTAAGTTAGAAAAGAAAATTCTTGATGGCTAACAGACACATGAAAAGATGCTCCACATCACTTATCATCAGGGAAATACAAATCAAATCCACAATGAGATAGCACCTCACACCTGTCAGAATGGCTAATATCAACAACTCAGGAAACAACAGATGTACTGCTGGCGGGAATGCAAACTGGCACAACCACCCTGGAAAACAGTATGCAGGCTCCTCAAAAAATTAAAAATAGAATTACACTACTAGGTATTTATCCAAAGGGTACAAAAGGACTGATTTGAGGGGGCACATGTACCCCAATGTTTATAGCAGCACTATCAACAACAGGCATATATATATATATATACATATATATATATATGTATATATAAATGGAAGACTACCTAGCAATCAAAAAGAATGAAATCCTGCCATTTGCAACAACATGGGTGGAACTAGAATGTATTCTGCTAGATGAAATAAGTTAGTCAGAAAAAGACAAATATCCTATGATTTCATTCATATGTAGAATTTGAGAAACAAAACAGATGAACATAGAGGAAGGGAAGGAAAAATAAGATAAAAACAGAGAGGGAGGCAAACCATAAAAGATTGTTAAGTACAGAGAACTGAAGGTTGCTGGAGGGGTGTTGGGTAAGGCGGATGGGCTAAGTAGGTGATGGGCATTAAGGAGGGCACTTGTTGGGATGAGCACTGAGTGTTACATGTAAGTGATGAATCATTGAGTTCTACTGAAACCAATACTACACTGTCTGTTAACCAACTTGAATTTAAATAAATAAATTTAATTAAAAAAAGAACTATTAGAGATTTTTTAAAAAAGAAAATCATGAGGAAGAGAAGATAGATTTAGAGTACTGTACTGCAAAATCTGCGTATAAGCAGACCCACACAGTCCAAATCTGTGTTGTTCAAGAGTTAGCTGTATCATTAAAATTAATTTTTACCTGCTTAAAAAAAAGAAAAGAAAATTCTCCAAACCTCCTTCCCAATTTAGGAATATATTCTCCTAACCATATTCTTTTTCATCTGTTCCTTTTCTTAGAGAACATTTAATTAAGCTCCTACCCTTTGTAGGAGCTGTGTACCCTTTGATGACACAGTCTTATAAAATATATCTCAAAGATTAAAAAGAGGAAGAAGTAATATAACTTGTCCAAGGTCACAAAACACAAACTAAACACCATGAAACTAAGCAAACACATTCACACAAAATATGTGAAAACAAAACAAAAATCCATCATAAAAGATCATTTTAGTACCTATTTTCTAAATTCATGAATAATTAGACTAGCACAAAACTTATGCTTTATTAAACATTAAGCTAAGTAATCATTCATATGGACAGAATAAAGAAATGGTGTAAATAGCAGCTACTATTTATGGGGTTCTTGCCATGGTCCAAGTAGACATTTAAGTCAGCAAGAGACTGAGAAAATGAACAAAGAATCAGAAACCAGACTAATGGTAAATGTTAATTGAGTAGATTACCAACTTTGGGATTCAAATTCAAGAATTTTTATATACTAAGTAATTCAGTACAGTTGAATCATGCTAAAATATTTTTTTAATTACAATTGTCAAGATTTTTCTATTCAAAACATGTACTATTATTGAACTCTAGAGGGAGCCA
This sequence comes from Crocuta crocuta, assembly GCF_008692635.1. Classification (NCBI taxonomy): domain Eukaryota; kingdom Metazoa; phylum Chordata; class Mammalia; order Carnivora; family Hyaenidae; genus Crocuta; species Crocuta crocuta. The sequence goes on from NW_027551571.1 coordinate 14,056,614, forward strand.
GAAGCCTTTCCCATAGGGAACAAGTGGTCTAAAGGCAGTCCCGGAGAAGCAGCAAAGCCCTGGGGAGTGCTGAGTGGGATGAATGAACATGCCAGGCCCAGGCTCTGCTCAGCTTCCTCTGACCCCATCCTCACTAAATCATAAGCCATTTTCTAAACATTTAGTACATTCTACCAAAGATACTCTAATGCTGATGACCATAATGCCTTTAGTGGGATTTGAAATAAGTTCCCAATTTTAAACTATTTTCTAATATGGGATGCTTGCATGGCTCAGTCGGTTTAGTGTCCGACCTTGGCTCAGGTCATGATCTCATGGTTCCGTGAGTTCAAGCCTAGCATCGGGCTCTCTGCTGTCAGCACGGAGCCTGCTTCGAAGCCCGTGTCTCCCTTTCTCTCTGCCTCTCTCTCTCAATCTCTCTCTCTCTCAAAAATAAATAAACATTATAAAAATAAATGACTTTCTAATAAAATACAGTTTTTCCTAAGCATTCCTTTAACCAACGTTTACATACCACTATAAATTATACTCATGTTACTTTCTGATAATATCCTAAACAATCACAATATCTTATCATCAGCCTAGTTAAATTAAAATGTTTTGTAGTTCATGGAAAGAGTCAGACTTTTGGACTCAAACTACAGGTACCTGCTTAACTCTGTGGCCTCAGGTAAATCACTTATTATCTCTGAACCTCAGTTTACTTACTGCAATCGAAAATGATATCTTATACAGCTGCTTTAAAGATAAAAAGAGATAATAAAATAAAGCATGGTACAGTCTCCAGAATAGAATAAATGCTTAATAATCATTTCAAAGCCAATATTTATTAACTTGAATATATATATATGCATATATATGTACACACACACATACATACATACCAGGAACATGTACTATAAATATATTAATTATAAATATTTGGTTCTATACAAATGTAATTATTTTAATATATAGTGAACATATTACATAGTATAAATTCTCACTCACTCACAACTACTCTATGAGGGAAGCATTAGTATCCCCACTGGACAAAGAAACGGAAAGAGGGAAGGGTTAAATAACTGGCTGGAGTGCAGGGCTAGAAAGCAGGGGTGGGGGAGACACAAGCCCCGTCCATGCAGCCCCAGAGTCTGCCCTCCTGACCACTGCGGCATATTGCTTCTAATTCAGGGTTAATAATAGTATCACATGTGGTTACTATTATTGTTTTTACCTTTATTGCCGATATAGGTTTTTATAATAAAATCACATACAAACCCATCCGTCAATACAAAAAAACAAATACAAATATATCTAAAACATACATTCTTTTGATCTGTGTGGGAGTAAATTCAGCAAATTCATAATGGTAGATAATCTTATCCACAAAAATTAGCTAGATCTTCATTAAAAGATACATCCCATCCAGGTGGATTAGTTCTCAGTTTCCCAGAACTAAGCCTCCAGGAATAAGTTAATCCAAATTTTAACAGATAGAACATTTTAGAAAAAGAACACAACCAGGATAAAAGCATTCCATGTTCCTCTCAATTACTCATTACTTGGTAAGAAAAATTTCAAACATCTAGAATGATTATCAGAAACAAGAATTTTTAAGGAAATAATCATGCTTCCATTAACTGAACTTTGTAACATTAATAGGGAGAAGTCACTAACTAAGCAAGGATGTAAAATAACTTAAAACAACCTAGGAATTCACATATAAGTAAACCCTGCTTGTACTATTTTAGTGCTGAGGTCTGAAATAAATGTCTTCATCTGTAATGCTCCCCTACTTTCCTACTTATTAATTTCTCAATCTCTTAAAAAGATCTGGTAAACTGAAATTGCACTGACATGTTTTCATCAAATTGTCTTTCTCTAGAATCTACGCACAACTCTATGCATGTGGTAGAGACCATCATTAGAAAGCCACCTACCTGCTCCCACCAACATGGCTAAAGTCCAGGCACCTGGTACTTTCCAGGCACTTTCCATGCCTTCAATCCTCTGCAAATGCTGCTTTCTCTCCTTAAAATGTCAAAATTCAGCTCAAATGAAACCATCTCTCAGTAGGAAAGATATCCCTGATGTCCTTACTCACTAATATCCATTTATCCAACACCTTGCACAATACCAACCTAGCACATAGCTGGGGAACAGTAAGCCAGTGTTCAATGGATTAATCATATTTCATTATTTGTTTAGATATCCTACAAGAAGTTTCATAGTCAATTTCTTACAACTCTACAGATATCCAGTACAGTACCAGAAACTCACTGAACTTTTGTTAAATAAATGACTTATCATTTTCTATTTTCATGATAGAAATAAGTATTTTCCATACACTCAATAAGCATTTGTATGGGGCAGGCACTGAGTTAGATAGGGATACAGAAATTAATAAGCCGTAGATCTCTAAGAAGTTCAAAATCTTGTGGGGAAGGTAAACGAGAAAATCAATAATTATAGCACAGAGTAAAACGTAGCACTCTGACTAGAAGTACACCAAAGGTATTTAAGAGCTCAAAGAAAGAGCACCGAAAAAGGGCACATAACTCCTCCATGCAGAGTACAAGAGCCCCCAAACTAAACTTGTACAATGATGCATAAAGTTCTTCTAAAAAGTTTCTACAGAGATTGTCAGGAGGAAGAGTAGGTAGCAACACAAAAATTACACTTTCCAGAACAACATCAGTTCCATACTTATTTCGTTTTACCCTCCAGTCCTCACAAAAATCTGGCATACAAACTTAAAAAAGGAATTTTACAGGATATGTATGAAACAAAAATGTTGAGTCCTTGGCTGGGTTTACTGCAGACCAATGAAAGAACTGTTTGTTAAAATTTCAGCCAGCGAGACTGCAAAGAAAAAAGTTTCAAGACTCAAAAATACAAATAATCATGCCCTCAAGTATTTGCCATTTTATGAAGGTGAAGGATTTACATCTGGCTTTATGAGAAAAAAAGACTACCTATGATTAAAATTACTTTGAGGCTAACCCTACCATTATAATTCTATGTTAAAACTTCTAATATCAAAAGAAAAAGCATATAAAGACTGACATAATTCATCCCTTAAAGACTATTATGTTTCCAATAGAAGATATTCCTGTGATAAGATTTTGTAATAATTTTAAGCTAAGCCTTTTAACAAAAAACACTAATATATATATAACAAATATAAACATACCTATATAACAATGAACATAAGATATGGAGTTGAAAAGTGTCAATATATAAAACTGAGTTACCAAAACTCTATAAACAGACAGCATAAAATCACGAAAGCCAGTAAGTATTTCTCACATTTGCCTTTATCACCCAAAGAGTTTAGCAAAATATATTTAGAAGGCAAACACTAACATTTGACTAAGGTTAAATATGAAATCTGAAAAAAAAAAATGACTAGCTCTCAGATTCAGAAAATAATTCAATGGGTTTTCAGTTTTTGAAGTCTAATAATTTTTCTAATACCATATCCAATAAACTACCAAACTTAAAACACATTACTTTTGGAAGTTACAGTGAAAGGGCAGTAAAATATTTGGTAATGATTTTTAACAAAAACACAGTAAGCTGAGCAATTTTTTAGTGGTTACTTTCATAGCTGTTGGATAGAGGGAATGGTAAACCTAAAGTAACAAATGTCTTCTGAAAACAAAAAAAAGTCAGGAACTTTTGAAAGTTGTCTCTATTAATAGACTGATTTCATTAGAAAAATCTGGAAAGGGCAAATGCACTTTTACAAGCAGCTAAAGTGTTTTTATGGAAGAGAGGTATTTACAAGCAGCTTATTAATAATAAAAGTGGTTTAACAGCAAAATTCTTTCTATAATCCTGTTTATTACATGCTAATCATTACATTGCATACCAATTCCTACACAATTATATTTCCCATTGAAAGCAAATGATGGCAGTATAGCAGTCATGAGGTTACTGTGGCTTTTAGAGTAAACTTATCATTTACTGTATTAAACAGGATACTTCTATGGTGAAGTGGGGCATTATTGATACTTTGACCATGATAATAGGCATAAACTGGTACTGGACTTGGCAAACCAGGAAGAATAGCCATTCTTGTTTTAGAGAACACTATTTTAGTTAATAATGACATAGTTAGGCTTTAACTTAGTTTTACAAATAAAACTTGATGAAAGAGGGAATAGACATTAACATTTCCTTACCAATATCAATATATTTGGGATCCAGAGGTGTGCCAATAGAATTACAAAGAACTAGTACAAACTGTGAAGAAATAAAACGAAGAGTATCAGAACACCTGCTTCTGTACAATAAAAGAAATAATGCTTAACATATCATGTTTATTTCTGTAAAATATCACAACTGTGAAATAACTGATAAAACTGTAGAGTACAAAGAATAGCAGACAAATATAATCTATAGCATTGAACATAAAGATATATGAAATAAAATTAAACCAAGGCTGATTTCTCAATATAATGTAACTGTCATTTTTAAGAATCCACCTAAGAAACACAAGTACACTGCTACATTTCATTATTTATACTTCTAGAATTCCTGATCAGCTCTAACCTCAAAATTTATTTTTATCCTACAATCAGCTATATAAGAACTAATTTGTTACCGTTGCACCAAATGTTTCCATCTCGTTCTCCTCCTTTGAAGCAATATAAAAATGACATGTACACAATTAGTTATCAATAATTAATATTCAGTAAAATAAGCATAATGCAAACTTTATACCATATTATTCTAAAGTGATAATTTCATTTTTCTACAGTCACTTTTTCCATCTCTTGTCCTAAGAATGCTATTTTACTTAGATATTCTCCCGATTGGAATAACAATTTCAAATAAACCAATTCTCTATGTACTATTTACATACAGACTTTCTTTTTTCAGCTTCCCAAGAAAAATTTCTTTAATTGCATAAATGTAAACTAAATGAACCCTTGTGCACTGTTGGTGGGAATGCACTCTGATGCTGCTGCTGTGAAAAACAGTATGGAGATTTCTCAAAAAGTTAAAAATAGAACCACACTATGATCCAGGAATCACATTCCTGGGTAGTCACCCAAAAAATACAAAAATACTAATTCAAAGGGATACATGCACTCTTATGTTTACTGCAGCATTATTTACAATAGCCAAACTATGGAAGCAGCCCAAGTATCCAGCAACTTATACACACACACACACACACACACACACAAAGGAATATTATTCAGCAATTAAAAAATTACATCTTGCCATTTGCAACAACATGGATGGAGCTAGAGAGTATAATGCTAAGCGAAATAAGTCAGACAAAGACAAATACCAAGATTTCACTCCTATGTGGAACTTAAGAAACAAAATAAATGAGCAAAGTAAAAAAAAAAAGGCCAGAGAGAGAGATAAAAACCAAGAAACAGACTCTTAACTATAGGGAACAAACTGATGGTTACCAGAGGGAAAAGGGATGGGGATGGGGGAAACAGGTGACCGGAATTAAAGAGTACATATCACAATGAGCACTGAGTAATGTATAGAAGTGTTGAATCACTATACTGTACACCTGAAACTATCATAACACTGTATGTTAATAATACTGGAATTTATATAAAAATTTAATGTAAAAACATTTTTAATTTTTTAGAAAAGAAACTAAATGACAAAAATTATACTAAAATATACTTTTCCACTACTTAAAATAAGCTGATTTACTGCCACAAAATACCACAAATAACCTGTATTTGTTAATCCACATATCATCTACATGCTCACAGCTTAAAGAATGGGAGAGTTCCTACGATTTCTCACTGAAAACAGAAGTCCTCCCCTAACTTCCCATTTTCTCTCTCTGGAATAATGACTTTCAGTTCCTTTAACTCATCCTTTTGATATTACCTCCACAAACCTAAGTAACATGTTGATAATGCTATTTCTTGTTTTGTTCTATTTTGATCTGGAGCAGTATCTGACTTCCTACTATCATAGACAGGGGTGAAGCTCTCTTTCAGTCCCCTTCCAGCCTCCCATCACACAGGGGCACACTTCCACCCTCCAGCTTTCCACTTACAATTTTGTTAGGTCGGAATTTTAGGCATTAATATGGTTATCATACTTTAAAGGTTTTTTAATTAAAACACCCATTTAATTACAAAATTAATTTAAGAAGCATCATTTTGATTATGTAAACGCTATTCACAGCTGAGCTGTATGTCATGATATATTCTCAAGTGCATTTTGCTTTCCCTGTAGTTGATAATTGTCTTTCTTTTTTCTCTTTGCTTGGTTTCTCTATATTCATTACTAACTTAGGTCCCCAATTACCTCCCAGTTAGTACATCTCCTCTCAAGGGTTCAACCACATTACACGTTCTATTAATTTCATCTTGAGTTTCCTAGGGAGCCATGTGACCCACTGTCATCTGCTGACGCCCTAGGCAGGCCGCACACTGTCACCTGGCACCACCCTGCACCACTGCTGTCAGGCTCCGCAGTGTCTTCCTCTTGGTCTGCTCCTCATTTTGGTAGGCCATATCCTGGAGTAAGAACTAAGATAAGAAAGCTTGGGAGGGAAGTTTTTGGTGACCTTGTACATCTGAAACTGTCTTTGTCCCGCCTTCATTTTGTCCTTTTTTCCACACAACAGAGAAAGCTTTCTTCATCCGCACTGGTCCAGAGAAAGGCAGGTATGCTGTTTAGTGTGCTGTTGCCTCGGTCTTCTGCCGGTTCCTCTCCATCCATTTCCACTCATCCTGCTTCTTTTCCTCCTCAGCTGCTTTCCTCCCTTCCTCTCTGCCCAAGGTTTCAGGTACCTCCAGCGCTTGGTTCTGTAGGCCACGCGGCGCAGGAGGGCTGAGGAGCGGAGAGACCTGCACCAGCAGCACCATCTTGCCCGGAACCTTCACGTCGGAAGCACTGAGCAATGGGTCTCCTACCTGCATTTTAATTAGCAGTCTGCTTCAGATACAGAATTCAAGACGGGAAATCACTTTCCCTCAAAGTTTTGAAAGCAATTCTCCGAAGTATTGCTGTTGATAAGTTGGATGCCGTCATGATGCCTGACCGAATGACATCTTTCTGAAAGCTTTATAGGATCTTCTTTTCATCCCGTGTTCTGAAATTTCACATGACGTGCCTTGATTTGGAAATATTTTTATTCACCGAGTTAGGCACTGTCAATCTAGAGCCTGACGGGCAATGTTCTTGAATATTTTCTTCAGGATTACTCTCCTCCTCCTTGTGCCTATTCACTGAACTTCCAGGGCTGGGCCTCTGATTTTCTTATCTGTTCATTCCTGTTTTCCATTTCCTTGTCTTTTTGCTCCACTTTATAAGAGTTTTCCTTCATTTTATCTTCTAACTCTTCTCCAAATTTTTCATTGCTATTATCGGATTTCCAAAAACTTTTTCTATAGAATCCCTCCCTTGTTTTATGGATGTAGTATCTCTTCACTCTAATAATTTGAAATGATTCTTCTGAATTGTTCTTCTCCCTGCCTAGTCTCTGCTTCCTCCTAGTTCTTTTCTCCTTGTGTTTATTTGTGTGTGTGTGTGTGTGTGTGTGTGTGTGTGTGTGTGTGTGTGTTAAGTGAGATGCTTTCCTCAAATGTCTGACAATCCTTGTCTATCTGCTTCTATTTCAGAGTATGACACTGGAAAGCTGCTTGTCATCTATTGGTTTATGGGTGAGGCTCATGACTCTGGTTTCAGAGTAAGGTGACAAGGCAGGGATATCCAGGTGGCTCAGTCGGTTGAGCATCCAACTTCAGCTCAGGTCATGATCTCACAGTATGTGAGTTCGACCCCTGTGTCGAGCTCTGTGCTGGGAGCCTGGAGCCTGCTTCAGATTCTATGTCTCCTTCTCTCTCTGCCCCTCCCCTACTTGTGCTCTGTCTCTCAAAACTAAATGTAAAAAAAAAAAAAAAAAAAATTACAAGTCTTTTCTCTTGAAAGGTCAGATTCTCCAGACAAGACCCTTTATATGCCTTTTTAATTTTCTCCTTCCTGGATAATCTCTGGTACTTCTAAATTGTTTTTCCATTTGTTTCTTTCTCCTAGCAGGTACCATTAAGTCTTGTATCTCTTCAGGATTCAGGGATGAAAACTGGTTACTTCTTTGCTTTCTCCATTGATGATTTAGGATTCAGCTTTCTTAGGTCTGCTAAGGACTAATCCACCTACTCTTTAACCTCCAAAACTATGTTACCATTTCCTCTCCCTTTCTGGTCCCTATGGGCTTAGGACTTTCTGAAAAATATCTTTACTGTTATTTTAATAAGTTTCAAGAGAGAATAGAGCCAAACGTGGCTGTTTAAATGGCTACCTTAAACCAAAAACTTTATGCTTTTTAATGGGATAAAATAATTTATAACACAGCAAAACATAATGATAATCCTTTTTTGAAAAAGGTATATGCTTCTGCAAATATTTAAATTGTTTTATACTTTTTAAAAGGCATTATTCATATTATTTATTTTACACTATGAAACATTGATTTTTAAAGCAATGTAACTCCAAATGAAAGTATACTTCTCGGAGCACCCAGGTGGCTCAGTCAGTTAAGTGTCCAACTTGGCTCAAGTCATGATCTCACGGTCTGTGGGTTCGAGCCTCACGTCGGGCTCTGTGCTGACAGCTCAGAGCCTGAAGCCTGCTTTGGATTCTGTGTCTCCCTCTCTCTCTGGCCCTCCCCCACTCGCTCTCTGTCTCTGTCTCTGAAAATAAAAAACTAAAGACATAAAAATTTTTAAAGTATACTTCTCGGGGCGCCTGGGTGGCTTAGTCGGTTAAGCGTCCGACTTTCGCTTAGGTCATGATCTCGTGGTTCGTGGGTTCGAGCCCTGCGTCAGGCTCTGTGCTGACTGCCAGCTCAGAGCCTGGAGGCTGTTTCAGAGTCTGTATCTCCCTCTCTCTCTGGCCCTCCCCCACTCGCTCTCTGTCTCTGTCTCTGAAAATAAAAAACTAAAGACATAAAAATTTTTAAAGTATACTTCTCAATGTCAAAACTACCCAAAATGTTATAACGATCATAGTTACATAATTTCTTGAGCATTTATATTAGACACCTGGATATTCATTTTTCCTCATGGAATTTTAACTTGGAAAAAGACTGTAGTATTTTAAATATATTTCAGAGACAAAAAGCTTCCATACCAAACTGGTCAATATGAAATGCTAATGCATTAGCTGACTGGGGGAAAAAAATAGAGTCAAAATGGAGTCACATAATTCTCCAAAACAGAGGTCTAGACAGACATGGTCAATATACCCAATACTTTGTTGTACCTGCCAGTACAAAGGCTATGCCTGAGAAAGAAGAGGTTAACCCATCTTAGCTTTAACATATGAAGAAACACCTACCTGAGGATGATTTTCATCAGCTTTGGTAGCCAAAATGCAGAAATCTCCACAGGTAGTAATAGAAATGAGACTCTTTACGTATTTAACATATTTCTCATTGTTTTTCGTATCCCAAAAGATAACACAATACTCTGGACGATCAGGTCTGGTATAAGCATACACTACAGTATTGGAGCAATAACCCCACTAGGAAGAAAGGAAGAAGCAAAGAGCCGGGACAGGAGGGAAGAAGGTAGGGAGAGAGAGAAAGAGGAAAAGAACATTTAACACTGGAACAAAACATCTTATTAGATACTGCAGATCTGTGGTTTTTTGGTGCTGAGAAAATACATTCTTTAGGAATAGAAGACAGAAAGACTGAACATTCAGCTTAATACCTTTTCTCACTAAACTAATAAATCTAAGAGAAACAGTTATCAAGCAAAGGATATGCTGCAAAAATAAGTTTAGTTTAACTTTCCTCATTTCCATTTGTAAGAGTTAGGCTTCAGAGGTGAAAATCTCAGAGTTTTCAGTGGTCAGTAACAGCCACAGAGGGACAACAGAAGTGGTCCCTGTCAAAGGCTTAACTTCTGGGCCCCCAGCCAAAATTCAGAAACAGATGCTCTGCCCTTTTTCCCCATCTACATTTTCTACATTTGTTTTTACCAGAGTAACATGTGCACATAGTTTAGAGTCAGAGAATTCTACATAGCTTATTTAAAACAAAAATAAAATGCAGACCCCACAGACTAATTTCCTCCCAGGGGAAGCTATTTGTAACTCTGAGCTTTGACTCTTTTGTTATTGACCTCCATATCACATATGTATTAATTATAGCTTATGGAACTTCTTTCTCTTGGGCTAACTCTCCCAATATATTCATAATGTAATTCTTAATAAATCAATATTCAGAGTTGATATTACGACTATATTTACTATTCAAAATTAAGGCATGTTTACTTTTTATATGATAGGTTTAAAAATAAGCTTTTTACTTTAAAATAATTTTAGATTTGCACAAAAGCCACAAGGATAATACAGAATTCCCTATACTCCTCTCCATTTCCCGCTGCTGTGAGTACCTTACATTGCTGCCTGTGGTACGTTCATCACAACTAAGAAACCAGCACTGATCCAGTACTATTAACTAAATTCCACACCTTATTTAGATTTCATTAGTTTTTCTCCAATGTTCTTTTTCTACCTCAGAATCCTACTTGGGATACATTATGTTTAGTCATCAAGTCTCCTTAGGCTCCCCTGGTCTGAGATGATTTCTCAGTCTTTCCTCGTTTTTAATGACCTAGACTTTTTGAGGAGTACTAGTCAGGTATTTTGCAGAATGGCTTTCAATTTGGGTTTGTTTTTCTCCTCCTTTTGTGTTTGAGCACTTCCTTACTTTCTGCCCCTATCAGAGGCTCTGGGTCATCTTGCATTTTTCCTACCCTAGTCCTCCAAACAGCTCTCAAGGCGCTCTGCCTTCTAAAAAATAAAATAAGTTTTTCATAACAAATATTCTTAGTATTCTGCAGATCAATCAATCTCATACTTCCACATTTGTTTTGGGTCAAACGTTAAATTTAAGATAAAATACTGATTAGTCTTATGCTGCTTACTCTCATTTTCCCCTTCTGATCCATCCTCTGCCCTTCTTTACCCTACTCTATGCCCTGGAAACTAACTTCTGTGAACTCCATCACGTGGGCTACCTTGCCTTCTGGTTTCTAGTTAAGGTCTGGCCAATAGAAGGCACCAGCAGGTGGAGAGATGGCTGAAGCATTCCCTCCTCGAAGCCGTCTCTGTCCAGCCATTCGGCAGAAGCTGCTCCTGCAGGACAGCCTCTCTTGTGTAAGCACAGCCCCGGTGGGCTCCAGAAACAATAATACTTCCTTCTCTTGGCCACCATTGCTAATACGTGGATGCTTGCCCTGCCATCTCTTACTGAACCCTTTAACCTTGCCCACACCTCTGTAATAAACCCTTCATCAATCTCTCTTCAATTATTCTTCTGAGTGTGCCATCTGTTTCCTGCTGAGATCTTGACCATTGGGAGTATTTTATTCATTATATATAGTATTCTAGAAAAGCTTTCTGGTTCTAAAGTCTTCACACTAAAAACACCTCCTTTCATCTGGTTTCTAAAATAAAGTGGTTGTGAATATATGCAAGAAACATATATTATACTTCGAGCTTTAATAAATCTATTTAGTAAAAACAGCTTTTTATTTATTTTATTTATTTATTTATTTTATAACTACTCACAACACTCACCTTATAATCAGGTCGAATGTTTGCAAAATATATAAAAGAATCAACAGCTAGTGCAATTTTCAGTCCTCCTCCTTCCCAAGATAGTGCAGACATCTGCTTTCCAGGAACTTTCAAAGTACCCAAATGCTGAAAAAATAATTAAAGTTAACCTAAAGTATCACAATTAAATAAAATATAAATTACCACCAATCACTTCATAGAGATGAAAAGTGGAATAAAAATTATTTTGTGAAAGGTTACTACCCATTTCAAAATCATTTTCCTTGATTTTTTTATAATGGAAAACATATATTCGATAGCAGAAATTTATGAACAGTAGCCAAAGAATTCAGTATCAAATTTCATCAAATCTAAGATTTGAAATCCAGAGATTTAAATATGCATCTTTACTTTTATGTACAACTCAGGAAAGAAAAAGATACATTGCTAATTAAAATAGGAACTCTGTCAGATGCATCCCAATTTTGGAGTTGTAAAAAAACCCTGCGCTTCCTGGGGGCACCTGGCTGGCTCAGTCAGTGAAGCATGCGGCTCTTGATCTCAGGGTTGTGCTTCGAGCCCCACATTGGGTGTAGAGATACTTAAAAATATTTTTTAAAAAACTGTGCTGCTTGGAATGAATGAATTATTGTGGTAGTAAATGCATCCTTAAGGCTGGCCTCTCTTCCACCCCCACAGCAGATCGGTCAGCAGTCCTACGCTTTCGCTCCCATCCACCCTCCCCTGCCATGGGCTCTCTTCCTGAGTGAATGACAGCAATGGTCTAACTCTGATTTTTTCTTCTCATCTCTTTCCCATTCCCAGCCTCCACTTGCCCCCAAATTCAATCTTCATTCTACTGTCAAAATTACCTTTCTGGGACACAAATCCAATCATGTCCCACCCTGCTTTAAAAAAATGTTTAATAATTTTTAAAAAATCAATAGCTTCCCACCATCACATTCTTTAGCAGGGTATACAATGCCTCTTCCCATCTGGCCCAAAACTGCTCTCTTGGGCTCAGTACCCCACTATTTAGACATAATTCTTGTGTTCTCACTCATGAGAGGACTACTATGCCTCCAGACTTTTGGCCCAGATAAGATCTCTTCTGCCTTAAATCTTCCTTTCCTCTCCCTGCACCTCCCCGTCCTTACTCTCCCCTGCCCTACTGGAGCATTGCTCTCCATCCTCCCAGACACAACCTTAATGTTGCTTCCTGCCTTCTCCCTCCTTCTATGGGTCCAGAGAATTCAGAGAGTGAGCAACCTGAGAGCCCTGACTTCATCATATTCACATCTATGTTCACATCTATGTCCCTATCCTTTAGTGGACAGCTTGGTGAACAGGTACTCAATAAATATATATTAAGTAAATAAATGTCTTATGCATTTAAATTAAGGTCTTCAAATATGACAACATGCTAGGTACTTTTAATTACAACCATACCAAACCACCTTACAGTTTTCAATTTAACACAGCACATTTTATGGCTAAATTAACAAGCAAATAAATTAATACAAAGATATTTTCATGTGGCAATAAAAAGAAAATATTTGAAATCTATGGTTTTTTGACAGACCCAAGAAATTTAATAAATTGCACTGGTATCCATTGTTCTTCAGCAGATATGTTCGAAAGCCAAACTTAACGTATTAAACTCCATTTTGCCAGGAAAACTGATAGGGTTAAAATGTTTTAATCTAGAAAGGTCTACTCTATCTGTCCTGCTGCCTGTAGGAAACCAAAGGGAGCAAGCAGACTCTCCCGGTAGAACTCTCTGTACCGCCAGGCCGCACTGGAAGCATAAGGCCATCTCCCGACTGCAAACCACCCAGGCGATGGCAGCAGCAAGGAGAGAAAACCCACCTGTAGTAAGCGTTCACTAAGCACTATGCTGGGCATTTTCTCATTGTTACCTCCTTTAATTTTTTAAAAAATTTTTAATGTTTTTATTTATTTTTGAGAGAAAGAGAGAGAGAGAGACAGCACAAGCAGAGAAGGGGCAGAGAGAGAGGGAGACACAGAATCCAAAGCAGGCTCGAGGCTCTGAGCTATCAGCACAGAACATGACGTGGGGCTAGAACCCATGAATCATGAGCTCATGACCTGAGCCGAAGTAAGACCCGACTGAGCCTCTCATTGTTACCTCCTTTAAGTTTTTGCAACACTGCCATGACATATTACCTTTATTTCAGAACATAAGTAAATTGGGTCTCAGAGGTTAAATAAGTTCTCTAAGTGAAACTACACTGTGGAAATGGAATTCAAAGCCAAAGCCAGGTCAACCTAACTACAAATCACATGCTCTATTAGCTCCTTCCATGGCTGAGACCACAGTATAAAGACCACAAGACTGGCCTTCAGAATCAAAAAAAATTCTTCCTTGAGGTTTCCTTAAGTTTAAATCTTTAGATAACCTCCTTCCAAGTGATCTTAATAACATAGATCCAAAATAAGTCCTCCCTAGATTCACTCATTCAAAAAAATACTAAGTGACTAAAATACCCTGAGGAACCATGCTAGATACTTTTAATTACAACCATACCAAACCAACTTTTCAATTTAACACATAGCACACTGTTTTTGCAAGATAAAACAAACAGGTCTTACGATCCATGTTTTTCTACTTAAAGAAGGCTGAACTAACAAAAATAAACAGATAAAGCAATATAACAATAAGCCAATGTGACAAAAATAACCAATAAAGAACATGAATTAAGAAAGAGGCTACAACCATTGAAAGAACTGGAATTCAGATTTTTAGTAGTTAGGAACCTTGAGAACTATACTTCCTGTTTGCCTTAGCTTTTTTTCTTTTTTTTTTTTAATGTTTTACTTATTTCTGAAAGAGAGAGAGAGACAGCATGAGCAGGGGAGGGTTAGAGAAACGCAGAATCTGAAACAGGCCCCAGGTTCTGAGCTAGCTGTGAGCACAGAGCCCGACGCGGGGCTCAAACCCACTAACCATGAGATCATGACCTGAGCCGAAGTCGGATGCTCAACGGACTGAGCCACCCAGGCGCCCCTGCCTTAGCTTTCAACATTTACCAGAAATATTATCAGCTAGCAATGTACAGAGTACCTAACTTCTGTATCGCACTCTACTGGGTATTTTGACATACTGATACAAAAGCATGAGCTGACATCATTTCTTACTCTGACAGAAATTATTAAATAATTATTAAAATATATTTAAAATATTAAATAAACTGGGGAAAATAAATAAATAAAATATTAAAACAACAGGGGAACGCTTTTGTAAAACAAAAACACTTATCACTGAAGTCTATGATGAATTTATAAAATCCAAAAGAGACTAAATGGAGTCCAGAGTTTAAAAATAAAACAGGTAAAAAGTTATTAAGCTTAGTTACTATTAAGTTTTCATTTCCTAAATTCTTTAAAATTCACAATATATTAATTCTCCTATTTGATATTTCTCACTATGACTTCAACAAAATTCTCCTTAAAAATTAAATTTATTAATAATACTACTGAGAAGGATAACACATACATTTATGAAAACAATGCTTGTATTTTAATGTAGCATCACCTAAGATTAGTTATTATGATAGATTTTCTTAAAATAGTTGATTATTGTACAACAAATTAAAACTGTTAGAAGTTCGAGGTAAGGAGAAATGATATGGTTGTTTGATATCTATGTATGTTTAATACAACACATTAAAAATCCAAAATATTAATCTGAAACAACTAAATTACATTAAAAACAACTCAAGTAACAGCTGGGAAAAGATATACGCATTCAGATCACAGAAAAATACTCTAAGTAGGTACTGCATAGTGATTTCTTATGTGAAACAGCTGGTTTTCTAAATGTACAGAGTATAAACTAAATTCCATGATAAAATACAACTATGAAGACTTATAAGTGAGACTATTATTTAAAGACAAGATGCCTGACAGTTCATCATTTTTACTCAAAATGTCCCTTTTCAAAAATGTGACAAGTTTATACCTCTTCCCCCATTCTTTTTTCCCCTATCTCACTCACTACACATTTAAACGGAAAGAAAAAAAGACATTTACCTCACCAAATGGAGTGTAAAACTGCACAGTGTTTACATCTTTGTCCTGAGTGACGACCTTCTGGGAGCCTGCAACAGCTAACACGCTGCCAGTGTGGTTCCACTGGATACTTACGACAAACATGCCAGTATCAATTAAAACGGGATCTACTCAAACAGAAAAAAATGAAGTCACTGTGGTGAAATACTTAGCCTTAAGAACTATATAAAGAACAATTTTAAATTACTTTTTAAATTCTCCACATGAAAGGCAGGAAGGCAGGAAGGCAAGAAAGAAGGGAAGGAAGGAAGGAAGGAAGAAAGGAAGGAAGGAAGGAAGGAAGACAGAAAGACAAGAAAAGACAAGAAAAGACAAGAAAAGACAGGAAGGAAGGAAGGAAGGAAGGAAGGAAGGAAGGAAGGAAGGAAGGAAGGAAGGAAGAAAGAAAGAAAGAAAGAAAGAAAGAAAGAAAGAAAGAAAGAAAGAAAGAAAGAAGGAAAGAAAGAAAGAAAGAAAGATTGATTGATTACATACTCTGGTCATTCTCATGTCTCATGATTTGGCACCTCCCATTGTCAAAACAAATAGCAAGGCAGGGGCAGTCTGGCTCCACATAGCCTTCCGCGCCATGGTACCAATGAATGCCAGCAATACTGATTGCTCCAGTGACATTCACCAAACAATTCAGTTTCATTTTCATCTAAACAAAATCAGTTAAATTAATATTTCATATAGTAAAACAGATCCACATAGACTATTACAGAAAAAACACTGAAAATGAGATTTAAAAATCTGGTTTCAGATGCAAGCTCCATCACTTACGGGTTTACCAGCCCTATGGACAAACCATCTCAAGCAGAGTTTCAGTTTTCTCTATTTACAAAATAAGGATTAAAAAAACAACAACAGCAATTCACAGATAATTTATGAGACTCAAATGACAGGAAGTATACAAAAGAATGTCAAAAACAGTAGTGTCATGGAAAACTCGGCTATTATCACTTAACACTGGTAAGTGCATTTGTATAATGTCCTCAGCCTCACTACAAACAAAACTGCCAGATAAGTAACATCAGAGATCTAACATAGCTCAAGCTCACAAAGCCAGAGTTTTCCTTGAGATCACGCTATCTGAGCCCATTCTATTTTGCCTTCTTTCCAGAACCTAATTTTTGTCTCTTACTGTTTAAGTCTTCCATTCTTTTTACAAACAACCTTGAGTAGCTTGCTACAAAAATATCATTGGAAAAAATATATTGTTGGTATCTCATGTAAACTTTGGCTCTGCTATTAAGACACATAGATTTGGGGTGCCTATCTGGTGCTCCGTTAGCTAAGCATCGGACTGTAGATTTTGGCTCAGGTCATGATCTCACGGTTCATGGGATGGAGCCCTGCGTTGGGCTCCACACTGACAACGCAGAGCCTGCTTGGGATTCCCTCTCTCCCTCTCTCTCTGCCCCTCCCCTGCTTGTGCTCTCTTTCAAGATAAATAAATAAACTTAAAAAAAAAGAACACACAAAGATTAAATTTTATATCATCTGACTCATTATCCTTCAGCTTCAATACACTGAACTCTGTCCTTCCCAGTTACCAGGAATTCAGAACTAAAAGCATTAATTTACCTTGAAGTGACCCAGTTTTTTTTTAACTAAAAAAAATCTAAACAATCGGGAAAAAAACATGAATGGAAAACTTTCTTGATTACACAAACCATCATAATAAATAAATGCAAATATACATACATGAATAATATATGAAATAACCATATAAAATTGCGTAACTAAAAGTAACAACTATATATATACTTACTATAAAATTCCCTTGATTATCATAAATGTGTATTTCTCCATTTGCCATTCCAAAAAGTAGGATTTTACTATCTGCAGACCATGCTACATGGCATAACTGTATACCCTTCAAGTCTTTTCCCCAAATGCGATTCCCTAAAATAAAACATAAAACATAATTATTTTATTAAAAGTTCACGGACATGATTCTCCAACAACTGCTCTAAAACTCTGTGTTTCCCTAGAGCTCTCACATTCTTCACAAAACCATGTGTTTGTTCAATTTATTCAGTCAATAAATATTTGCTGAGCACCTACTATGTGCCAAACACCCTACTAAGTATTTGAAATAGCAGCTGTTTCCAGCTTTCTCTCTTCTCTTGAAAACTCTGACCCAAAACCTCACTCCCAATTAGCAGATAAATTCATATTCAACTTTGTTTAAAAAAAAAAGAAGAAAATTAAAGCTTTCAAAAAAGAAATGCCTCATTCCCACTTTCAAACATTCAGAACATTAAGTAAATGCACACCGACTCTTTCTGCTGAGCCCCGCAGTACAAAGAAAGACTTTTGTCCCCAACCAAACACCCATCCGGGGCTAATCAATCCCTCCACCTATTTTCTGATCTAAGTCCTTCCTAGCTTTGTAAAGATTATTATCTACTGATATATTATATATGGATTATAATCTACTGATTATTCACATTTTCTCTTCCTCTTTAAACTCTTCTCTCCAGGCCCTTTCTTAAAACTATTTAAACATACTCAGATCTATTCTTCTTCAAAACAACCACCTCAAATAAAAACAAAACAAAGAACACCTCCCTCGACCCCAAGTTCCCCTCTAGCCACCACCCTATTTCCACCATTCTTCTACCAGCCATGCTTCTTAAAAGACTTTATGCCCACAGTTACCACTTCCTTCCCTCCCATTCAACCCTCAGCCCAGCCTGATCTGACTTCTGCCCCACACCTGCATTGAAATGGCCTTCATGAGGTCACTAATAACCTGTTGCTTTTCTTTGTCTTTTGGGGGTTTTTTAGCCACCCCTTCCTTCCTTCTTGGTTCCTGTGAATCTGTTTACTCTTTTATCTCCAATGCTTGTACTTCAGTATCCTTGACAAAATTCTCTTCTGCCAACCCATTAAATGTTGCAGGTTCTTATTCCACAGATGGCCCAGTCTTTCATCTATTCCAATGGTTTAAATTACCATCTACATGCTGCTGATTACCAAAATTTTGACTCCAGCCCAGATGTTTCTGAGCCACAAATGTATATATCTAACGATGGCCTAACAGATTTACTTGGCTGTCCCACTGCATGACAAAACCAACATGTCCAAAACTGAAATCTTCCCTCAAAACCAGTCTTTCTCACACATTCCTCATTTCAATGGCATCACCATCCACCCAACTGTCAAAGTTAAAAACCTGGCTATTCCTCTAGACACTCCTATCCCCTCATCCCCAAACTGATCAATAATGAGGCCCTATCTCTTCTGCCTCCAAAGTATCTCCAGCATATATCCACTTACTTCCATCCTCTTTGTCATCACCCTGGTTCAGGTATCCACCATCACCTCTCACCTGAATTACCATAACAATTTCCTCATTGGTACACCTGCCCCTATCCTTCTTTCCTTTCCCTGCAGTCACAGAGATGCTTCCAAAGAACAAATCTGATCACCTTGCTCCCATTCTTAAAATCTTTCATTGGCTTCCCAATGCCGTTGGGAAACTTCTTATATAACTTACAATCTGCATTATCTGTCTTTGCTAATGTCTCTAATTTCATCACATACAACTCCTCTCCTTTTAGTATTATACTATACTGACTCTCAATTTTTTTTTTCAAAATTTACCCTGTGGACCTCCTCAAGTGCTATTTCTTAGGCACAGGACATTCTACAAACCCACCTTCCTGGTGATTAATGCCTCAGAGACATCACTTCCCCAGGATGCCTTCCCTGATCCCTCCAAGTCTGGCTTAGATACTTCTACTACATGTTGCTGTATTTCCCTGTCTCAGCACTTATCACATGACACTGTAACTGCTTGGTTATTAATCCACCTCTCCTGCTCTAGATCTGAAATACTTATCATACCTAGTACCTAGAACTTATAGCTGTGACTTAATGAGCTCTCAGAAACATCTGTGGAATAAATGAAGTTACAACAGGAAAAAAATGGAAAAATGAAAATCATTTTGAAAGAAATTATTTCTCTACAGAGAAAATTTCACATTAAAACAAAGGTACAGGCTCTCAGAAGCCCCAGTGTTATCTATGAATTAAAATTTGAGAGAGAGACATAGTTTTAAAGCTACGAAACACATGTAACAATAACAGACTCAGCTCTATTAAAAAATGACCAGATGATCATTTTGCAACATATAAAAATATCAGATGATTATGGTGTATACCTAAAACTAATGTTTTATGTCATTCATAGTCAATAGTTCAATTTTTAAAAAAATAACCATAGATTGTTATATCTCTATATAGTTGAAAGTAAATCTATGTATTTATAATACAATCTAATACATACAAAATAAGTTACATAACTAGGCAGACATTTTTAAAATAATCATGAAAAATTAATTTACTTTTTTTTCAGTGTCACTGTAGGAAATTTTTTAAAAATAGAATTTTTACTTGGGATACCTGGGTGGCTCAGTCAGCTAAGCATCTTGTTTCTTGAATGCAATCAAATTGTATATCATCTGTTTTCTCTTTTTGTGTTTTTTTGTCAAAAGACTAACATATGATAATTAATTAAACCTCTAAAGATAAAAATGCCAGCCAAAATCTTGATCTGAGTTCTGTGTGCAACAAAGCATTACCATCCACGGAACCAACTATCACAGCCCCGTCTTCGTACACAATGCAGATCTTCTGTCCGTCAGCATTCCAGCTCATACTTCGAACCACTGATTTATTTCTATTGTTGATCATCTCCTCATACCAAGAGCCTATTTGCACATACACACACACACAAAAATGACAAGTCAAAACTTTCACATTAGAGTTGAAAACATCCCACAAAATACACTGTGGGATAAATGAGTGCAAAATTTTCTACAACACGAGGCGTTAAATAATAAAACCTTCAAATTCAACATAAAATAAAAAATTAGCTGAGACCTTGACCAACAATTGTTTCAAAGATTATCACAGAAAACACAATAAATGCCCATCTTTTCTCTCCTTCCTTCTTTCTGTCCATTAAAAAATAAAACTTTATTTGCTTTTGAAGGGCCAAAACAACTGACTTTTCTCAAAGCCTAACTTTTCCCACTTTAAAAACTTCAGATAATAAACAAAGAAAAAACAAAATAACCACAATAATTTTATATGTACGCATAAACTCTCCAGTGATTAATTACAAGTACATTATATATCAGCACATTAGGTAAAAACTCTAAGCCTGCTTGAGAAAATTTTTCAACAGTTCAAATCACTGTGGTGATTTCACATCACTAATGCTGGAAGACAAAACATTCTTGTATACAGGACTGGGGTGACAGGTCTCAAATGTGAGGCAGAACAGAAGGCTATTTTGTTTTGTTTTTGTTTTTGACCACCTTTTGGTATCAGGAACTCTGGCCTGCAGCCAAGCAAAAAACCACGTCATTTGGACGAACTAGTCGAGCAGGGCACTATCAGAGCCTGGACTGAGGACCTGAGAAGACCCAGCGTGGAAAAAGACAGCTTACCCTAAGCTCCTATACTCTCACCTTCCACTCCCTACATGCGCATATACACATATAAACTTTGAGAAACAGAAACAAACTCAGGTACCACAGCATATTTTTTAATTAAGAATTTTTAAATGGTACACCCTGAATGTTTTCAAAACACCACACATGAACTAAGGTACCCTCTCATTTAAAGATGAGACCCCAAGAGATCATGTATTGTGAGTTATTTTTCTGATAGTAGCGATGTGCCTAAATTAATCCTTCTCTCGCTCTGTCTTGTAGGCAAAATGCACAAATCATGAGCCAGTAGAACAGAGATAAAATCTGTATCCCTGAAAGAAAAGGATGCTAATGACTTAATAAGGGGAATGAATTATTTATTGTCTCTAACTTCTTAATGTTCTTATGTACTGGACCAACTCTAGCCACTGATCACACAGAAAATAACTCTTATTGGAAACCTGGAGAAAAAAGAGCTATCTCAAGTACAAACTATCCAGCTAGGACCTAAATTCATTTTGGAGATAACCAACAGTCACCTAATTCACTTTCTTCATGCAAGGTCACAGTTCAAAAAAAACCAAAAAAACCAAAAACATGTTAAGAGGAAAAGGAGGCAGCAATAAATCCAGAATTATTACCCCTGTAAGGTCAGGGTGAATTCCTGTTGCTGGTTAAAAGGAGTCTATTTCAAATATACTGTTTCCTCCATTCAAATACTGTAATCCAGTCTCCAATCTGTGAAAGGTTACATAAACTCTCCTAGCGTACCTTTATATAACATCCAAACAATGATAAGCCCATTTTGATCACTGGTAGTCAACTTCTGATATTGTTCATTCCATGTTACAACTTGAACCGAACCTAAAAACAATTTAGAGGCTTAAAAAGGCTATAATTAATTTCAAATTTGTATTCTTATAATAAACACCAACAGCATGTTAAAATCAATATGGGCTCCTGTGCAACTAACCAGGATTTAATATCATTCCAAATATTCACAGGATGTGGTCACTATCATCACTCATTTTCTACAACGAGTGATACTAGTTTTTATGTTTGTTCCTACTTCAGGCCAGCAAAGGCACCTATAATGGTCAAATACAAAAGCTGCTGTATATCTGATGACAGAACAAATGTAAGTTAATATTTACCCAAGTGGACTGATTCCCAAGGATTATAATGCCCAAAGGACAACATACTAAGTACTTAGGGTTTTTTTCAGGGGTGTAGGGGGTTGTCTGTGGTTGATATATGCCCTAATTTCTCTTTTTCCCTCCTCTTGTTTTCCATTCTACTAGTAACACACTCTTGAGCGTATCTTAAGCCTCTGAGCTATATGAATAACTGATTATTTTAGTTTTTTTAATCTCTAAATACTTTGGTGTATATTTCCTAAGAAGACATTCTCTTTCATAACCATATTACAAATTAGGAAATTTAACACTGATATAATATTATCCAATCCCAGTCCACATTCAAATTTTATCAATTGTCCAAATATTGTCCTTTATAGATACTTGTTTTTCTCATTCCAAGATCTAGGATTATAGAGTGTATTCAGTTGTCATGTCTTTTTAGTCTACTTTAATCTGGAAACATGAGACAGATTCTAAAAAAGGATTATATCCTGTCCATAAACAGAGAGCAGCATTTTTAATATACAAAAGAATAACTACTTTGTTTTAAATTTACTGAAGATGTTGTTTAATCATGCAAAAGTTCTTGAAGGACTCTAGACTCAATTAACTAATTAACAGAAATGATTACTCTAAATATTATCATTGTTAAAAACGATATCATTTCTGCAATAAGTAGATGGTTTCCAAATGTCTAAAGATAAGACTATTCAAATAGGATTTTAAAAGTTACATGACTCACCACTATGACCTTCGAGGTTCTGATTCATAGAAAGGTTACTAGGGGCTGCAAGACCTCTCAATTTTGCATCATCTAGAAAAAACATCATGGCAAATGCATTAAGGTAACAAATTATATGACTTTAACATTTCTTGCTTATTTTGAAAGGGGTTACTATTCCTGGATGATCTTAGAAAAAAAATTTTTTAAAGTATGCCTATTCTGATCTATTTTTCTCATGATGGAAACATGGACAGTAATATGTACTCCCTTGTGGAGATATTATTCTGACAAAATGTATTTTAAAAACATTGTTTACCCAGTAAATGAAATATACGAGCAATTATTATTACTACTTATTCCTTCCCAGAAGATCAAAAACAGAAATATTTACGACATATAGAATAAGACCTCTAAAGCATAAGAGGGCTCAGAAAACAAAGACTTTGGAAACTGGCTTTTACTACATTTTGCAGAATCTTATATTCATTCATTCATTCATTCAATGAATGTCTACATTGTGCTATGCACTGAGGAAGCTTCTGAATATAAAATGATAAAATAGTTAAGGCCTCTCCCCTAAGAGAGCTTGTAGTCTACTGAAGGGACAGATATTAAACACACCCTCACCCATATATATATATATGCATATATGTAAATATATATGCATATATGTAAAGGCATAAGTTGAGAAAGTAAGGGCATAAGAAGAGGTGGTAACAGAGGGAGACTGATTTAGATTGGAGGAAGAGAGAGCCAAGAAAGGCTTTCTGGAGAAACGAGGAGGGGGAGTCCAGGCTCAGAAATAGCAACTGCAGAGACCCCAGGGGTCAAGTGTAGAGCCTGTGAATCCAAAATGTAATTTAGTTCAGCCCTTTATCTTACAGAAGAGTGAACTAAAGCCCAAGACGTGCACCAACTTGCTGAAAGTCATTCAGTATGGCAGAGCTGAGGTTTCAATTCCAATCTCCCTATCTCCATCTCCAATTTAGACTGGGGACTGGCTAGGTCTCCATTCTACAGCACTAGGCATGCTAAGGAAAGGTGAAACTGTTTGCTAGGATTCCAGAGGACTAATAAAAGAGAAATCAAGCTGTAAACACAAGAAACTTATATACACAAATGTTTTCAAAAATCTCATTTTCTGTTCTCGGGAACCAGATGAATAATTATTAACATATCTGATAAGCAGAAAGGATGAGACCAGCCTGCAAATGTGACAAAATGTGAGATTCTGTGACCTTCCTAAAATGCAAATTGTCATCATTTTTATTAGACTCTAAATAATAGAGCAAAATAAACAGACCTAGCACAAGGCAATATAGTGACTTAGTTTTCATTCTTCATTCTTTCTCATTTTCCATCAATAACTCGGGTAAAAGTCATTTGATATTTACATTCGTTATTCTCTGAACTTTACGGCAAATAAAATACTCTATAAAAACAGCACTAAATGTTTGGAGTTTTGCTTGTTTTTCATTTCAAAAGAATGACAATTGCATAGTGACAAATGCCAAGAGCAAATCTCGCTAACCAAATGATAACTAGGCAATTTTCCATCCAGCTCAAACATTTGGGCTTGCATTCATTTACCTGTCTGTGTCTCTAATTTCAAAACTTTCAGTAATCCATCTTCACCGCCACATGCTATGAATCCTTGGTCTTTGTTCCAAGATACACATTTCAGCTTGACATTATTGGGAATGGCGACCTGAAAATCAACCGCAAGCATTCTCACAGCTTTTCATGAAGGAGTTGGAAAGTGGATTACAGATGAAGGTTAAAGAAAATCCCCTCAAAAAGAAAAAAACGGTCAGCCTTCCAGAGAACGTACTGTTAGGAAGATGGTCCCGTACCATTTTCGAAAGGGAGGGGGGAGTGCACACGAGAGAAGAGCACTGACTGCAGAGGAACCCAATGGGAGAGTCACCTGATGAAACTTTAAAGGAAGGAAGGAGGCCGGGAAGACAGGTATAAATCCATACCATCGATCCATATTCCCTTTCCACACATAACACTTAGGATACCCTTTTGTTATTACTTTTGTCTCGCCCGCCAGCCCATGACAATCCATTGAATCTAGGTCACCTGGATCAACAGGTGGAGAAGGAACGAGACGGGGGCACGCAGTGATCTGTCCTGCTGGGGTCCCCAAAAAAACTCAGCAGGGGCAGGAATGGGAGAGAGTCGTGCGAGAGGGCTGTTGGCTCCGCCGAGAATCATCTGGGATTCGGGACCCCGCAGGAGGGGGTACGAAGCTGGACGAGGCAGGATGGTGGGAGGCGGGAAGGCGAAGGATGCGGGACAGGATGCGGGATTCGCCTACAGGACGCGAGAACGGAGGAGGAGCTAGGACGCCAGCGGGAAAACTCACTTTCTTGCTCAGGTAAAAGAACATCCTAGGAACCCCGAGAGGACGAACGCAGCCGTCCAGGCCCGCCAAAGGAAACCTTTTTCTAAGTCTCCAGTCGCGAGGATCAGCGGCTCTTGGTGACGCCTGTCGCCCTGGCAACCGCCGCCGCCCAGGCGCATCCGGGGCGCTGAGGGACACTTCCGGCGGCGGCGGCGCACCGCCGGGCCTCTTGCGCCTGCGCGGACGTCGGGGTTTTGGAGGAGCTGCGGTCGCGGGACAGAGCTTGTGGTTGGGGCCAGTTGCTTTGTTTCTGGGTCATTTTGCTGTACGCCTGGGGGCCAGGTCGGTCACCCTCAGCGCCCTGCCACCACCTCAGCTGTCTTTTTTACGACCGGCTCGGAAGACAGGCCAAACCTCAGAAGGTCGCAGTGGAACTTGCCTAGGGTGTTAAAATCAGCTCAGAACTAAGGGCTCCTGAGGTCACAGTGATTGGGTACTTTGTAAGCCCCAAAGTCCCAGCATTGTGGAAAGTCACTTACTGTATTTGGTGGGCTGGCGCCGTCAGCCCAAAGAAAGCGCCAACGTGCGTTTTTGGTGTCTGTAACCCTTCCCTTAGGCCTTTGGGGATTGGAAAACCCTCCTGCGCAATTTTGGGGTAGGAGATTGTGTTTATTCTGTTTTAGAACTTTTTAACAGTTTATTTAAACTGTTACTGCAACCCAATGGTACATGTAAGGGAATATGTATGAGCTTTGGGCCACTGCGGCCTGTAATTGCCATTCAGGCATAGCCTTGTGTTTTTGAATAATTAAGGTTGGTGTTTGATCTCTGGCCTGAGATCGACTGTACTGTATTCTCTTCTTTTTCTACCTGAATTCTTTCTTCAATTCTCCCGTGTCCTTTTTGAATGCTTGGGAGGGTTACAAAGCACAGCAATTTGGGCACAGGCTAGAAACTCGCATGAAATTACTTAGTCTAACCCATTTTTAAAATTTATTTCCGATTTTCCCTTTTACCAAATTCTGCGGCCACTGCTGTTGAGTTATATAATCTAGAATGTACCTTATGCAGCAGCTAATTTCCCCAACTACTCTTTCCCAATTTCAGGCAAATAATGTTCAGATCCTTTGAAGGGAGTCTGTTGCCTCACCCAGCACATTCAAGAATTGACAGTGGTCCTAGTGCCTTGCCTATCCAATCTAAATCCCAGCTAAAATTAGATTTTCCTTGGATACTGAAATGTCTACTACAGTGCCCCCATTCTAAGCAAGTCCATGTGCATTCTGTCTCCAAGGCCTTTTTATACATCCCCTGATCTTCCTATCCTCTCGGCCAATTGTGCCTAGCCAAATGTACAAATCAGGTCTCCCTGAGAAATTCTTTCCAAACTTAGCCCCCATCCCATTCAGATAATATATTTGCTTTCAAATGTGTGTATCTGTTTTTTCAGCGACAAGCTAAATTCTGAAGATAGGTTGGCACCTGTGCGCAAGCTCCCTATACTGGCCTCATGAAACAAATCAGAACCTTCTAAACCAGGGGATTCCAGTCAACTGGTCAAGTTTAAGAGATGATTAGTTGAAAGTAGTTGCTGATGGTCACACTCTTGAAAAATCATCTCTTGGGACGCCTGGGTGGCTCAGTCGGTTAAGTGTCCGACTTCGGCTCAGGTCATGATCTCACGGTTCGTGGGTTTGAGCCCTGCGTCGGGCTCTGTGCTGACAGCTCAGAGCCTGGAGCCTGCTTCAGATTCTATATCTCCCTCTCTCTCTCACCCTCTCCTGTTCATGCTGTCTCTCTCTCTCTCTCTCAGAAATAAATAAAAACATTTAAAAATTTTTTAAAAAAAGAAAAATCATCTCTTTAAATACTTTCCCTAGTGTTTGCACATGACTTCTCATTTATTCCTTATATAGCACCATTTCTCTATGATATATTAATAGATATTACGGATTCTGTGTTGAAATAAGTTTGGAAAATAATACTGCTCTAAGTCATCTGCTTTCAAAAATGTTGAGAAATAACTATGTTTCATATAATATATACTGCCTTGATGTATTTATTTTTCATTTCTACCTTTTAAGTTTCTGTTTTAGATTTTTGACTGATTTTGGGCTTACATCTGTAGGTTATACTTAATTCTCAGGTGTTCATGTTAATGTACCTTCATTATTTTATTCAAATTTCGATAATTTTGTTTTATTCCCTTTCCCATAACTTTCTCAGTTAAAGCCTATTTAACCTAAACTTAGATTTTTAACCTTAAAAGTTATGAGATTAAATTATAGGAAGAGTTACAACATTGTGTCCTTTGATAGGAAATGGTTGTATATTCAAAATAATTGTTAATTAAGTTTAAGGAAATATTTTAATAGACAAAATTGATACGGGTCACCAGAAAAAGTCATGACAATAATATATAAAGATAGTAACTTTTTATTATACTAAAGACAATACAAACAAAAAAAAAGTTGAGTAGTACACAATTTAAAGGACAATTTTCTCTAAAAACTGTAAGCTTTCAAGCTGAAAAAAATACATATATCAGATATGTAAGTAAAGTTAGGCTTATCACTAATATTTAAAAAAGCAACATTAGTTATGTTACTTGTTAGAGTGATATTTATAAGTACATAGTTTTATTGATTGGATCCTAAAGTAAAACAGTAAAGATAATATAGGATTGTTTTGTCCTTGGTGGAAAGTTGTAACACTTTTAATTCAAAACTAAAATCTTTAGTTACATGTTTCTTATAATGTTTCATGTAATGTCCACTTGATCTATTTTTAGATATGTGTATTACAATGCCCTGATCACAGCTTCAATAATACTCTTGTGAAAAAAGATCAGAAAACAGAGTGTTAAACAGTGCTAAATTATATTCACCTCAGTTTAATTATGTGAACTTTTTTATGTGTAAATACTCCATACAGTTTACACTGTGCGTAATAAGTCTGGTTTATACTATAAATATTATCAAGAGAAAATAGGTCAAAAGTTCCCATTGTAAGTATGGTTATCTTACTAATATAAACATTTAAAAATTAAATGGCTCAATTGGTAAATAAAGAAATATTAAACTTTTCATTCTATTTCCTACCAATCATTTCACAGTCATAGCTTAGAGACACTAAATTTTGCTCTAAAAGATGTGAACGTTTATCTTCTTTAAAAAATGATACTGATTCTCTAGAAGATCCTCATGCTATTTATCCAGTAACATTCAAGCACTTGCAATGGCAAATTACTAGCAGGAACACTGAAGTATGCAAAAGTATTAAACACACCAAGCTGTCCCTATTTCCAGGTGAAAAATTTGAGGAATTTAACGATGTATTTGTCCAGATTCATTTGCTTGCAGCTTCTCTAAAATGTCATCAAGTGCCTAGTTGTTAAGGCCAATGCCTTATATTTTTAAACATCAGAAAACATAAACACACTTTTGAACACTTCAATACAGGATAAACGAGAATAACTACATTCTACTGTAAATAAGAAAAAGTGAAATTATTTTCTCAGCAAAATCTAATTTAACCAAAAACTCAGAAGTTGTGTTCTTTAGAGGCATGTTAGAAAGCATTGGTCTTAAGAGATGATACAGAGCAGTTTTCTTCAAACATTTTTGCTCCCGTCCCCAAAAATAATTTTGACAAATAAATGGTGCCTTATGCATATTTAAATTAGATGAAAATTTTCATCATAAATTTTAGTTACAAAATATGTGCAATTTCTGCCATATTTAATACTGATTTTTTAAATAAATTCTAAATTAGTCTTCCAAATCTCCTACATAATATTAATACCATACTGGATACCTACTATCATTCTTCTAAAATAAAATATTTAAAATACAGGAATTTGTATTTCCCAGACTTTGTATTTACTTTCTACTTTCTCCACAGAACCTTATTCTACTTTGAACCTTGGAAATCTTTTCTTGATCACTATTAACACTTCTTTGAAGTAACTTACACAAACAACAAGCACATACTCATTGATATTGAAATTACCTTTAAATTAATTTTCTTTGCCCATAAGGCCCCCAGTATTTTTAATCCTCTGGAGTAATCATTACAACTTATATGAGCACATCATAATTGATCAAACAACAAATAAATTAGAAAAATTGACATAAAATTACTAAAAATGAAAAATGAAAGGCAAACTTTGATTGGAAAAGTATCTCGTAATGGAATAAATTAGGGGAGTGGTGTTTATGAGCCTTGATTTAAAAACCTTTGTTTGGCTCTCTGGAGATTTTACTTTTCCAGGAAATTCACCTTAGAAGAGTGAGCCTGGGTAAGAGATATGCCTTCCTTATAAAGTTAGGAGAACAGCAATGTGAAGTGAGAAATGGGAACAGAGAATGCCAACTGACCCCCTGTAGCATTTTTGGCAGGTCAACTTAAGGATGTGCGAATGGATTTTTGTAAAACTTTCTGTGCACCCCTCTCCCTCATGTCCTTATCACAATACCATTCTTCTAACATCCCTAGGGACATTGTTGTTAACTTGAGCTGTCTAAGAAAAAGTAGTTTTCCTGAGTTACTCCTTTGGATAAAGAACTAATTTTCAGTTTCTTAGATGGTACCATGTTACCTTTTGAAATCTGCTTTTGACCACTTGACTAGCCAATGTGCTATCTGAGCTATCACCTCACTAGTCAGCTCATTCCACACATGCACAGATTCTGAACTAAAAAAGCCATATTAAGGGATCCTAGCATAATAGCTCCATCTGTTAATAAGAACTCAATTAGCATATACTACTGGAAAAGCACTAGAGAAACAAATAGTCAGCTTTTAACATGTAAATACTAACTGGGCAAAACAGTCTATTAAAATATTTTAAAAGAACTCTAAAAAAATAAACACTGTATTACTATTGCTCATCTTAAAATGTAATGAATAGGGCCCTTATCCTGTGGAATGTCCTAAAATGTTTGGCTCAGTTGTACTACCTAGGTTGGCTTAAAGCAGAAGCAGAAAACCTTCCAGAAAGGATATGTTTGGCGTTCAGTCTCTGCAGATATGAGTTGACCTTATCCTGGAATGCCAGAGTGGCTTCACATCCACAGACATCTTCTGTGGAGATGAGTCTCCGTGCTTCTTGAATGGCTGTTGATGACAGTTACAAAATATTACAGCTAATTAGAAATCATAGCAAGTCAGGAAATCTACAATTCAATACTTCCATTTTTAAGACTTAACCAAAATGCGTTTTCCAGGAGGTAAAAGAGTGTAAGCACACAGATAGAGAAAATACTTTGGAAAGCTAATGTCACAGAAGATATTGAATTAGATTTTGGGAAGTGCTTACAGTTGCCAAAGCTGGGTGTTCGTTACATGAGAGTTCGTTATATTCTCTATACTTTTGTGATTGTTAGAAACTTTCTCTGATAGGAAGTAAAATTTTAAAAAGTTGATGTAGGAAGAAGCCAAAAATACAGAGCTAAGATAATCTTATTATGATACTGTGTCCTTATTAAGAAATGAAAATGAGGAAAACCGTTTTTTCTTTGTGTGGCCAAAATATTCAAGGATTAAAACTAGGTAATTCCTGATTTCCTATACAGACTATTATTCTATCGAATGGTCTGAATTGAGAGTTCTAGTTCTTACCCATAAATACTTTGGAACTAAAAAATTCAGGTTTGTATCAACATTTAAGCAAAGAACCTGGGAGAACAATAATGCTAACTCCTAGTTCCTTCTGAAATACAGTGACACAGCTATTCCTAGTCACTATCATAGCCCTTAAAGTTGCCTAATAGAAGTAAGAATAACTTCCCAGGTCTAAAGACTGATACACAGTCTTCCGTTTGAGTAGTATCATGGCCTGAGGACAGAGAGTGGTCCTTTGCTCCCACATTTTCTCCCACATTCTACAAAGAGAGGATATTGAAGGGTAAGAGGGCCATAAATTCACTTGATGAAATATAATCTACCTACCTGTCCAAATCCTGCTGACTTTTAGGGATAGCCAGCCCAAATCAGTCAGCCAGCCAGAAAGTATCTACTGAAATTAAGTGTATGCCCATCATCCCTGTACAAAGCATATAGTTGGCACTTAGAATACTTTTCTTATCTTGCCTGATAGACTATAAGCTCTATGAGGGCAGGGGCTCAGTGGGGTATTCTAACTAAAACACTCCACAGAAAATTTAAAACTGGGATGTAGCACAGTTGAAAGTTGAGAGATGGATCCATTCACAATGGCATCAAAAAGAATAAAATCTTTAGGAAAAAATTTAACAAAAGAAGTACAAGACTTATATACTGCAAACTACAAAGCATTGATTTGTCTCGTGTTCCTTCCTCAGGACCTGATAGCGTACTAGATACATGAGTAGCTCCATAAATACTTGCTGAGAAAATAAGTGAATGGCTTAACAAATGAGATCAGGACCTAACCCATCATAAACTATACAGGAATCCCCATCTTCCAGGAGAAGAAAAAAAATGCCCAAGACTGATTTTTCTGAGGACTAAACACCTGGATAGGGTGACAGCATCATGACATATTCGATTCTAGAAGTAAGCTGCTCCCTACTATCCTCACCCTCCCCAAGAAGCTGATCCATCCATACTTCAAATGAAGAAGTAATTACCAAGTAACCATCAGAGGCTGTGGAAGATGCTAGGCATACAGACATCTACTACCCTCCGGGGTTGACTTCACAGTCTGCAAGAGCATTAACATACAAGTCCCAGACTCTGGCTTTTCTTCCCAAATCTGCTTCACCCTCACCCTCCGTCTTCCTCCTCCCAGCTGCTCAAGGCTGATAGGAAAATCATCCTGTTCCTCGCCTGCCCTGTTTCCCAGCTCCTCTTTATATTCTGCCTCCGAAAAGTATCCGGAATCAGCTTGCTTCTGTCACCACTGTCACCCCCCTCACCCAAGCTGGGACCACTGCAACAGCCTCCGACTGGTCGCACCATCTGCTCTTCGTCCCCTCCAATCCGCACAGCAGCTGGGGTGACTTGTGAAAATATAAACAGAATCATGCCTCTCCGCTGCTTAAAACTCTCCAGTGACTTCCCAATTCCCACAGAATAAAATATAAACTCCTTTCCCTCACCCCACTAGATCAGCGTGACTGGGCCCCTGCCTCCCTCTCCCAGCTGACTGGCTGCTCATGCTTCCCTCACGCTGGCTCCTCTCCCACCAAAGCCACCACCACACAGACCTGGGTGGCATTGCTCTCCCTCCATCCGCCAGCAACTCAATCCCAACCTAACTATTGCCGATGCTCGGGTCTCAGGTGTCACTTCCTCATCCAGGGGTTCCCCCAACCCACACTGTCTCAGGACCCTGTTCTTTACCCATGGCTCTGATTTCACTTATAAACTGTTACTTCCTCGTCTTTTCCCCTTTACTGTTATCGAAGACCATATGTATTTTGTTCACAACTGTATACCTAGCGCCTAGAACATAGTAGGTGTTCTATTTACCGAATGGATGAAGGAATACACAAGTAACCACAGCACAAGGCATCCTGTACTGAAAGAAGACAGAGCTCAATGGGAGGAGCCGGGAACTCTGGTCGAGGGGCTAAAATTAAACAAGGCCTGGAAATTAAAGAAGCAAACACTCTTTTGCAAAATGAGATTCACACAAAGTAGAGAATTCTTATGCAAGTTATGAAGCATATTGAAAATAAACCCTAATAAAGCTACTGCACACATTAAAATATTATGAATAGGGTTGCAGAGACCTCCTTCAGTAAAAACATAAACACAGTCTAGAAGATATTTCCAACACATAAAACAACATTTATATCCAGAGATGTGAAGAGTTCCTTTGAGTCAGTAAGAAAAATACAAATAACCAGATAGAAAACTAAGGGCATAAATAACATCCCCCAGGAAAAAACTGAAATGACCAATAAACACAGGAAGAGGTTCTTAACCTCTCTAGTAACCAGGAAATGAAAAAAATAAAGACCGCAGGGAGATACTTTTTTGCATCAACTAGACTGGCAAAAATTTAATGCAACAAAACCAAATGTTGGCCAGGATGTGGTTGTTGGATTTTGACAAGCAAAAGCAGCGAGGGAAGGGGATCCCAGCAAAGGGTGGACATGGGGGGCAGAGCACGTTTCCAGAATATCCACGTGGTGGAGCACAGGACGTGGAAAGGAGTGAATCTGGGGATGAAGGGAGTGACCGTGAAGAAGAGAGGTCGCCAGGGGCAGGGAGAGAGGGGAATGG
Organism: Crocuta crocuta; assembly: GCF_008692635.1. NCBI lineage: Eukaryota > Metazoa > Chordata > Mammalia > Carnivora > Hyaenidae > Crocuta > Crocuta crocuta. Next base: position 14,090,115 of record NW_027551571.1, read on the forward strand.
TACAGAGCTTCACTCTGGGATGATAAAGCACTACCGATGGAGTGGGAGACGGTGCACAACAGGAATGCACTTAGCACCACTTAACTATACTTTTAAAACATCTTAAAAATGTTTAAAATGTGAAATTGTGTGTTATGTGTCTTACCACCACCACAACAGAAACCCCAACTCAGGAAGTGACTTTGATTAGAACGAAAAGCAGAGAGAGGAAGGACCCAGGAGGGAAGAAGGGCGGTGGGGAGAATGGTTTCCTTCTGAAGGCAGCTGGGGGACACTGGAGGATTGGGACCAGGAGGGACACTCAGCACTGTGCTTCAGACTTGGAGAGGAAGGCTTCCTCCCAGGAGATTCTCTTCCAAACAACAAAGGCTCCAAGGGGCAGTCTTTACCTGAGCACGTCTTCCTGTCTTCGTTCAAGGTGTAGCCAGCATAACACTCGCAGTGATAGGCCACCGCCCCGTCGTCCACACAGATGTGCTGGCAGCCGTGAGAGCCCAGAGCACACTTGCTGAGAACTGCCCACGAGTGCGGCAGGAAAGAAAATATTCCCGAGTTACAGTAGGAAACCAAAGGCAGATTCCTGGGCGAGAAAAGCTTCGGTCTGGTGGCAACAGATGCAGAGGATGAACCCTTCAGTCGTCAGCAAAGCATCTCCCACTTTTCAGGAGAAAGCCCGTTTTCCTTTTCTACATCTCACATCCCTCCAGCCTCGCCTTTTCCTGGCTCCCCGCTTTGCCTTTACATGTCTTGCAGATATCTGGGGGGTGCCTTCTCGTTCTTTCCTGCCTATAGTACTGGGACTGCACTGACTTTGATTATAGCCCAGACCTTACCTTCGGCTTTTTCTGATGACCACAGATGCCTCCAACATCTCAAGCCACACGTGGATCATCTTCACCATCACCAAAAATAATGTATTAGCGACCCACTCGTGCATGGAGCTAAATTAGATGCTGTGTTGACCAAGGGCCTGCCCTTAACAGTGTACAAAGTGGGAAAGGGACACCTGGGTGGCTCAGTCAGTTGAGTGTCTGGCTCTTAGTTTCAGCTCAGGTCATGATCTCACAGCTTGTAATTTTAACCCCCACGTCAGGCTCAGCACAGACAGTGTGGAGTCTGCTTGGGATATCTCTCTCCCTCTCTCTCTGCCCCTCCCTGGCTTTCTCTCTCTCCCTCTCTCTCTCTCTCCCTCTCTCTACAAAAATACATAAACATTAAAAAAAAAAAAAAAAGAGCATACAAAGTGGGAGAGAAAACCCCAGCCTGCACACATATGTACACATCCACAAAGAGATAATGGTAAGGAGATGTGTATGTTTGGATAGTGAAGCATTTATTATCTGTCACGTAAATATATTACAAGGAGGTAGACGGTTTGCCCAGATTTGAGTGGAGAGCTGACAAAAATGCTATGCTTGTCTGGTCCCATGTCCAGACTGCCCTGGGGACAAATAAAAACAGCAGGTTTCCCTTAATAAACCCAGAAAATCTTCCATGGAAACACAGGTGTTTCGTCCACCACCACAGGGGACCAACCTAATTGGTTTGTACCCCTCTAACTCTTAAGTATCCCTCCACACTCAGGAAACTTCCATGGCTCACTGTTGCCTATAAAAGAGCTTTGGGGCATCTGGGTGGTTTACTCGGTTAAGCGTCCGACTTTGGCTCAGGTCATGATCTCTCTGTTCATCAGTTCGAGCCCCAGATCAGGCTCTGTGTTGACAGCTCAGAGTCTGGAGCCTGCTTCAGATTCTGTGTCTCCCTCCCTTTCTCTCTGCTCCTCCCCTACCCCTCAAAAATAAATCAACATTTTTAAAAATCTTATATAAAAGAGGTTTGAGTGAAATGCAAATCTCTACATAATTTATTCATAGAGCATCTTTCCAACTTTGATATTCCCCTTCATTACTTCAGATTTGTCTAGCAAAATGCCAAATAACAGAATGTTTCATTTTCCCCCTTATCCCACACCACCAGCTGCTCTACTGACAATGGGCCATGCTTCCACCCCCAGCCCCTGAACTGGCCTCCACATTTAATCTACAAGCCTTGCTACCGCCCAGCAGGGGAAAGCAGGCCATTAGAGGGGATGTGACCCATGTTATGCACCCCAGCTTTAGAACAGCATCCATCATTACTTTAAAATATATAAATGCTAACTTTCCACGATCTGACCTTGCTATTCTACCTACCTTTGCTACCCTGTGCTACCTGTGCAACCATGAAACAGTTTGGCCTGGTGTTTGAGAGCATGTGTAACCACCAGAGCAAGTGCCTGGGTTCAACTCCTCACTCTGCTGCCCACCAGCTGAGTGACCATGACCAAGTTATTCAACCTGTCTGTGCCTCGGTTTCCTCATAAAGTTGCTCACAGCAAATGCCTAGAACCATGTACAGCATATAGTAGGCACTGAAGAATGATGGAGATTGTGACGGAGTATTGCCTGGAGTAGTCTGTCTTAACTGAACATTCTCTTCGATTTTTTTTTTTAAATAAAATGTTCCACTTTATTCCATAATATCTGTTAGTTTAAATATACATTTGTTTTAGTTTCCTTTTTCAAGGTCTTCAGTGTTCCTCTTGGCTTAAAGTATCAAGTGGGATATTTGTAACCAGTTTGAGAGTACAGCCCTGGGGCCTCTCCACCCTACCCAGCAAGCCAACAGAAGCCACTCCCCATGGCCATCTGGCTCTCCAGCCCTCTGTCTAAACCTTCACCATCCTCAAGGCTCACCTCCTGCCCTACCTACTCCAGGCAGCCTGCCTCCCCAGTATCCACAGCCCTCGGTTACTGTCTGTCCTTCTCTCTGGCTAGTCTCCACTTTCTCAAAAGTATTGGTTCTCTTTGCGCCCAGCCTATAAATTGCTCAGAGAAAGAAAGTATGCTTCTTTACATCCTCACAGCACTTTGCACGGTCCTGGAAAAATAGGTGCTCGGTACTCTTTATTTCTGGTTTTTTTTTTTTTTTTTTAATTAAGTAGGCTGGATGCCCAGTGTAGAGCCCAACATGGGGCTTGAACTCATGACCCTGAGATCAAGACCTGAGCTGAGATCAAGAATCAGACACTTAACTGGCTGAGCCACCAAGGCATCCCTCTTTTTTAAATTATTTTTAAGTTTATTTATTTATTTTGAGAGAGAGAGGAAGAGGACCAGAAGGAGAGTGGCAGAGAGAAGGGGACAGAAGATCTGAAGCAGGCTCCGTGCTGACAGCAGACAGCCTGACACGGACCTCAAACTCACGAGCAATGAAATTATGACCTGAGCTGAAGTTGAATGCTTAACCAGCTCAGCCACCCAGGCACCCCTCTTTTTTTTTTTTTTTAAAGGAATTGATGATTTGCCATTTCCCTTATTCTCTCTTAAAAAGGTCACATAATATCTCTCCTCAAGGGACAGGAACATATACATAATAATCTTTTTAAAAAGTTTGAATATGCCAAAATTAAACACCACCTTGAGAGGCATGAATTTCTCTTAGAAAGTGTTTTTACATTATAAATGCCAACCTGTTCTGCCAGTGAGTTTAAATCAAATTAATGAGGACTGGCCAAGTCATAAGGCTCAGATTCACTGAAGATTGATCATCTAGAAACTGTCAGGGAACAACTTACCTCAAACTTACTGGAAGATCTGTGTGGGTCTAATTTAGTCATTGACAAAGTCTCCTTTACTAAAATAATCCAGCTTTAAGATTAACGCTACAGAAAAGTTCCTGGCCAAGTTTTAATTGGAAAAAGATCAGTTCAGCCTATCACACCAAATAGTTACTGTCCAACTGACTTCCTCTAAAGTTACCATTTGCTTTACAAGTCCCCGGTGTACAGAGCTATAAAATTTTCCTGGATAAGGACCCTACATTCAATTAGCTTTTCTCATCTCCCCCACTCCCTACCCATTTCTGAAGTGAGCTATATTTGCAAAATCAAGTGAGCTCACTGCTGTCTGAGCAATGTGTGCCTCAGTCTGTAAGTACAGTAGAAGGTCTAAAGTCCGATTCTTTAAACGGTCTTTGAGAATCTCTCACTCTGTGAATTGCAAGTTGGTTTCACTATCATATAAAGAGACAATGATGGAAGAATTTGTTCACTGGATCTTACCGGAACACGTTTTATTATCTGCATTCAGAGTGTAGCCTTCGTAGCATTCACAGTGATAGGACCCACCTCTGTCATTCACACAAACGTGCTGACAGCCATGTGTACCAAAAGCACATTGATCTTGAGCTGCCAAACAAAAGTCCAGGAGAAGAGAAATGAAAAGTAGAAAAGGCTTCTATTATCCACACATAGGAATCCTCTCACTTGCAGCTAGAAATATATAAGGCAAACCATTTAGAAAGCTTCCACAGCCATCTGTACTATTGGCTTATGGAAGTAAGATGAGTTTAACAAAATCCTACGCACACAGTGCTTATTCTTCATCTTTCCCCAACTACTTTTCAAAATCATCAAGACTGAGTTTTTATAATCTAAGTATCTCATAAATACTTTCTAAAGCATTCCTTTGGGGCTTATTGTATTTACATTGAATCAGAGGGGTACCAGCAATTATGTGGCTAATGACACTAGTTCACAAAAACATCAAATTTGAGTCTAAAGAAACTGTAATTCAGCCCTCTCCTATTATAAGTGAGGAAGCTGAGGGGCACCTGGATGGCCCAGTCAGTTAAGCATCCAACTTCAGCTCAGGTCATGATCTCACAGTTCATGGGTTCAAGCCCCACATCAGGCTCTGTGCTGAGAGCTCAGAGCCTGGAGCCTGCTTCAGATTCTGTGTCTCCCTCTCTCTCCTGCTCACACTCTGTCTCTCTCTCAAAAATAAATAAACATTAAAAAAAGTAATAAGTGAGGAAGCTGAATCCAAAAGAAACCAACTGACTCAGGACAGCATCAGAACTCAAGATCCAAACTGTCACTCAGTACACTTTTCTCTACACAGACAAGATACTTTTCAACTGCTTTTTATCTTTAAACTTTTCACTTTGAAATTATTGCAAGGCATATGAAAAAGTTCCAAAAATAGTACAAAAATTCCTGTACTTCGCCCATCTCCCCAAATGTTAGCATCCCACATAACCATAGTACAATCATCTAAATGGGGAAATTAATGCTGACCCAATACTATTAACTAATCTGCAGGCCTCATTCAAATTTTACCATTTGTTCCACCACTAATGTCCTTTTTCTGGTCCAGGATCAAATTGAGGACCCATATTGCATTTCATTGTCACATGTTCTTAGTCCCTTCCTATCTGGGACATTTCCTCAGTCTTTGTCTTTCATGACCTTGACACCTCTGAGAAGCCGTGGAAAATTACTTCGTAAAATGTCTCCAAATTTAGGTTTGTTTGAAATTTCCTCATGATTCTGGATGTTTAGCAAGAATACAACAGGAGTACTATGATGCCCTCAGGACATCATGTTGGGAGATGCATGATGTCACCGCGGGTCATTACTGGAGGTGTTCACTCTGACCACCGGTTCAAGTGGTGCCTGCCAGTTTTCTCCACTATGAAGTAACTGTTTATCCCATGGTAGGTAATAATAGTGTTCTTTGATTTTAACCTACTAAACTGTCTTTAGTTTAGTAGGAAAGCACTGATAGGGCTGGGTACAGAGATGGAAATGAACAACACACTCACGCATGTGGGCCATGATACGTACATGCTGTCATTCTGACTTATCTAATAAGACTCAGAAAAGGGAAAAGCCCAAGAGAGAAAAATCTGCCAACTGCCTTGTCAGCATGACCTACCCATCCAACACCAGCTGAGAAGGCATATAGATAGGGAGGTAGCAAAGTAAACCCTCCTCCCCACTTACCTGAACATGTCTTCTTGTCTTCATTCAAGGTATAACCTTCATAGCACTCACAGTGATAAGAGCCAGTTCTGTCATTCACACAGATGTGTTCACATCCATGAGTGTTAAGAGCACACTTATCAATAGCTATCAAAAGATGATTGGGACAAATGTAAACACACAGAAAACATGGTAAATTAATTATGAGCCACCACACACACACACACACACACACACACACACATGCTGCCACTGAAACGAGGCAGCTTAGCACAACAGGAAGACTACCGGACAGAAGGCTGGGAACTGATGTCCTGTGTTAGCTCTTCACTAACAGACCCTATGACATGGGTAAGTCTTCTTCCTCTGTTGTGTCTCAATTTCATCAGCAATAAAATTAGTATGTTGAACTAAATAATCTCTAAGTTTCCTTCCTCTCAAAACATTTTTTCTAGGATTTAAAAAAAAAATAGACCTAATTCTCATCTTTATTGACTATATTTGAGTATTCAGACACCAAATGAGTGAGAACCTCTCCAAACTTTCTTCTATGTCTAAATTCAATGAGCAGCTTTGGTTGCAGGGGTGAAGGGGCAGCTTGTATTTAATTAAGTAAAATCCAGGAAAAGTTCCAAATCCTCAAAAGTACCAAAAGTGTTGGCCCCCTTCCTTCCTAACCCATTTCTCTACTAACCCTTTTCTCTAAAACTAATAATAAGTATTACAAATAAGCCGATTTATGTATTACCTAACTTTACTCCAACAATTTTGGAGGAAAAACACAGATAAGCAACAGTAAGCCAACCAAAAGTCAGTCAGGAGAAAAGCAGAAGGCCAGTCCAAACACTAGACAGTAGGTCCCCAGGTAGGTCACAGTCAGACACCATCCCCTGAGCAAGCCTCACCTGAACATGTCTTCATATCGGCGTTCAGGGAATATCCTTGGCTACACTCACAGTGGTGTCTGCCTTCCCCATCACTGATACACACGTGCTGGCACTGGTGTGTGCCAAGCGCACACGGGTCCAGAGCTGTGCACAGGAAGTTTACAATAGTCAGTATTAACATGTAAGAAACATTCCAAATAACTCTCTTCCATGTCAGAGAGACATCACTCTCTGGGTTCCTTTTCAATTATAGCTCACTATAAAAACTGGCTATTTGTTTTTAGCCTCTGGCTCATTGGAAATGCCGCTTTTCAACTAATAATGTTATGAATTTAAAATCATAGATTTTGTTGTCAGCTTTCTCAAAGAGAAAGGAAATTTTGAATTGGGAGCTGAAGCCAAGCACTTACATGGGTCAAGTCTTCGATTTATCCACCTGTTGAGGAAAAAGACTTTTACTTCCCAATTGCAAGACATGGGGAGAAATGCAGTATACTTCTTGAAGGTCTGTGAGCTAGCTGGCCTGTTACAGCCTCTGGTTTCCAAGGGATCTATCATCTGTGTCAAAACAGAAGCCATAGGCAGGCATCCCTCCGGCCCCGGAACTCACTCACTCTTGGGCGTCAAGACACATTTGAACACGCAAACGGTGGAAGTTAATGCCTGTAACTGCCTTCTGAATGTGCAGCATGGCACTTGAGCCCAGATGCTTACATATGAAATTTCAGACCCTCTAATATCTGCAAGGAGAATAAACTCACACGCTCGATGCAAGCAGGTGAAAAGAAAAGGAAGACCAGAATAAATCAGATTACGTTAGCTAAACTGCATACCCATCTTTTCGCTCCTGGAGTTGTTTATATATTACTGGATTTATTTTCCCTAGTGACATGCTTTGAAGAAGAATCTATGGATTTAGTCATTTCTGAGAAACCAAGGAGGACTGTTGGAGGAGGCTGGCATCCCTGGGCAGGTAACCCAGCCTCGACTGCTTTGGCAACAGGTCAAGGCTAACATTTGCCCAAGAAGGGCCCTTTCATGGAATGATCTTTCCAACCCGTTGACTACAACAAGCTGCCCCTCAGTCTTTTTTCCATAGAGAGGAGATTTTTTCCCCCAGAACAAGCAGGCCTTTTGTACCAGAAGGAAAAGATTGCCACTCACCACTTGCTACTTTATGGCCTTCAAACCCAACCCCAGGTGCTAGCTGTGAGACCCAACTCTGCCACAGACCAGCGTCTTTATGGAAAAGCTCTCACCCACAAACACAGGGGGTTTTCCTGGGAGAAAGAAAGCCATGTTCTTTTGAGAAACCAATGAATGCGAAGTGGATGCCACCAAAGCCAAGGACAGCTTGTAGAGGCCCAGTGTCTTGGGACAGGAAAGACAAGGGGCCACTGGCCAGGTCTGGTTGAGATGAGGCCAAACTTTGCTCCAGACCAAGACTTCATCTCCTGTTTCCTGACAAACTGGTGATTGCTGAGCTCCACATTAATTTCGATGTAAAGACTTCTTGAAATTTGCAATTGTAATTATTGATTCACTTGTTTGTCTCATCACCACCCCTAAACTACTGCTTAATAGTAGGGAAGGAATATTTTTATCTTCATATCATCAGTGATTAATTAATGCACATCGAATAAAGAGATGGGGAATAGATTACATAGCAAAAGGTAACTACATCTTAAAATTCACCTGAACTAGGGACACCATAGCAAAAGGTTAACTACGTTTTAAATTCACCTAGTTGGTTAAACATCCAACTCTTGATTTTGGCTCAGGTCATGATCTCATGGTTTGTGAGACTGAGCCCCATGTGGGGCTCTGCCCTGACAGCACAGAGTCTACTTGAGATTCTCTCTCTCCCTCTCTTTCTCCCCCCCTCCCCTGTTCATGCGCAGGCGCACGCGTGCGTGCACACACACACATGTGCACTCGCTCTCTCTCTCAAAATAAATTATAAAACTAAAACTAAAAAAATAAAAATAATAAAATTCACTTAAACTGAAACTTTGCCCANCTCCCCCTCCCCTGTTCATGCGCAGGCGCACGCGCGCGCGCACACACACATGTGCACTCGCTCTCTCTCTCAAAATAAATTATAAAACTAAAACTAAAAAAATAAAAATAATAAAATTCACTTAAACTAAAACTTTGCCCATACCTGTCTGGATAACTGCACAGAGGGCTTTGAAAGAATAATATAACTAAATGATTTACCAAAATTAAGCATGAATATAGATAGATAGAAAGATGATTGATTGATAGATAAATAGACAGATATATAGTTAGAAAGAAACCTAAAAAGTATGAGTCTCACACATTCATAACTCTGATCAGTGACTAAAAATAAAGCCTAGCCTTAAATAGATTCATATTCATGGATTTGACTGATTCATGCTAAAAATTCCAACTAAATTAGCACACCCAGGGGCACCTGGGTAGCTCAGTCGGTTGAGCATCCAACTTCAGCTCAGGTCAGGATCTCGTATTTCGTGAGTTTGAGCCCCAGGTCAGGCTCTGTGCTGAGAGCTTGGAGCCTGGAGTCTGCTTTGGATTCTGTGTCTCCATTTCTCTCTGCCCCTCCCCTGCTCACACTGTCTCTGTCTCCATCTCTGTCTCCTTCTCAAAAAAATTTTAATTAACATACTCATATTCAAACTCCATCCTAAAGGGAAAAAGACAGAAGGACAATAACAATGATTTTTTTAAAAATCTGCTTCTTGCTACCTCACAAGTGAGCTGAAATCCCAACCTCCTTAGTTCCTAATCCCATCCCTCCACGAAGAACCATCAGAGGAAGAGCAGAATCTGAGAACTAGTGCATCTAGGGAATAAGCAGAACACTGACTGCCAGCTACACTGGAAAGCAGGCCCGCTGATCCTTCCGTGGGCAGACAGACAGATGCTGCTCCCTGTCTTCTGCAGGAAAACAGGCAGAGTTCTGTGACATCCAGCGATGGTAAAGCTAAAGAAAATGCCTAGGGAAAATGGAGTTGTGGGCAGAGGGGAGAAAAGAGGCATCTTGAGTTTTTTCTTTTTCTTTTTCTCTGACCCCATCAGGGAACAGCAGGATCATTTATCCTGGATATTTCCAGACCTTCACATTTCTAATGCAAACATGAAGATTTTATGAGCAAACCAAGTTATATATAAAGCAACTCTATATTCCTAAACCAACAAAGTGTGTTTACGTTGGTTTAAAACACACACACACACACACACACACACACACAAGAAAAGCACTGCTTATATTTCAGTTTTCCATAAAGTTTCCACCCCCCCCAAAAAAAAAAAGAATAAATCTTTTCTTTCTTTGGATACACAATGTCTGAATATAACATCCTTTCTCATTGGAAGCAGACTTACCGCAAAAGGTCTCCTGGAATCTAGAGGAAAGTTTCTCGATAACCCCGTAGGTCTCCACGTAGAAAACGTGCTCATCTAGGGGCTCACTGGCCATCATCTTGAGGGACTCCATGTCTGCCCGGTCCACGCCCACGGCATAGAGCTCAATACCAGACGCCCGGGCTCGGGCGGCCACCTCATTCACCTGGTCCTGAGGCCTCCCATCTGTCACAATGATGGCCACCTTAGGGATGTTGGACGTGGGCCCTCGAGCTCCGGCCTCCACCGTGAAGGCCTCATCCATCGCTGTCTGGATAGCCAGGCCTGACATGGTGCCTGTAGACAAGGGTGTGATCCGGGCCACGGCCCGCTTCAGCGACTGCTTATCTGAGTGGGTCTGGAGATGGAACTCAATCTTCACAGTGCTAGCATAGTTCACCACTGCCACCCGTGTGTCCTCTGCCCCAATGTCCAGAGTGTCAATTATCTGGGAGACAAAGGTTTTCACCTTGGTGAACTCAAGGGGCCGCACACTGCGAGAACTATCGATGATAAATACCAAGTCCAAGGGCTTGCTCTTGCAAACACCTGCAAAGAAGAGTGTGGGAAAACAGGCATGGTGAAATAATGATCTGATCCCAATCAGCAATGGGGTCATCTGCACACCCAGAGAGCCCTGGGGTTAAAGACCCCACTGTCTGCTGTCTTCCCCCAAGACCATCCCTGCTTTAGATGTGAAAAACTCCAAGGCCTTCCAAATTCCCTACTGAGAATTCACATTGAGGGATGAAGCTTCTCCAAATATCTCCCCTACAGGCTGGCTGAGCCCCAAAATTTCACTGAGAACCTCATCCCTCTGCATCAAGTTTTGCTCCCAAGATTCCTCTTGACTCCCGGGAATGAATGGATTCCAGATCTTTCTTGGGCATCTTGGCCGTGAGCCAATGGGACAGTGTCCCTGAGTGGTGTGAAAGGTGAACTCAGGACAGCCTACCTGCACGTTGCCTTGCCCAGGCTTCGCAGACAACTCAGGCAATGGTGCAGTTCGAGGCAAGCACACTGCTGCTTTTCTGGAGGTTTCCTTCTCCTACTCCACTGCCAAGGAAAAACTGCCCCAGGGTAGCCCTAAATGCCCCCTTCTTCTCATCATTCATCAGGTTTAGTGAACTCTGGGGCCTCACAAGCCTGAGATCCTCAAAAGTGGGAAGAAGAATGACAACTCAATCTGACCCATATCCGCTGTGCTTCCATCTCTGTGCGTGTATTTGGTTTTTCAGAAGCAGAGGCAGCCACTGGTGTGTACCCTCTGCCCCCACCAACCTCTCATGGCCACCCCCTTTCACTTTTTTCATCCACCAGCTACTTTCTTGAGGGCCTCCCATGTATTAAGCTACAGAAGCAAAGAAGCTTGAATCTTTCCTACTCAAAAGTTCCAAGCAAGTTGCAGTAACACCGCAAATCTTTGTTTCCATCTGCTGTCTTCTCCTTCTCCCCCAATATCGTTCTACACTCCTCCCTCTCCCAGCCATCAAAATCAAGTCATAAAGTCAGGACTGGCTGAGAGAAAAGCCAGGTATTAAACACCTTTTTCAAATCATCCCTCCTTCTTCACACACACACACACACACACACACACACACACACACACACACCACTCATCATACACGTCAAGTCCTAAATGGAAATGCAACTGATGCTTGAGCATAAAGCACCAACCAGCGTTCTCTCCCTTCTGAACAGGGGGCTGGAAGGCAATGCTACTGTAAGAAGGCAATTTACACAGTGACCAAGGGGAAAAAGATGGATTCAAAACAAACTCCTAGGCAAGACAGTTTGGGACAGAAAAAGCCTGATCTGGATCAGGAATGATGCCTCTATATAGTTTTCTTCTAAAAACTTAAAATGAGCCTCTTGGTTTTATCCAGCTTCCTGGAGGTATTCAATTAAGAAAATAAACCATACCTTACTTTCAATAACATTTTAGAGATCACAGGGTACCAACACAATAACCCTGTAAACAACCTTCAGAGGTGCAAATCTTGTTTTTATACCCATTTTACAGGTGAGAAGCCTGAAGTTCAGAGAGGTGGAGGAGCCAGAAAACACCAGATCATGGACTGGAGTCCAAGTTCCCTGATTCCCAGCCTAAAGGGGCTTTTCACTGTATGGCTTCCTTGCTCTGAGGCAATATTTTCCACCACAAAAAAATCCACATTATCTCATGTACCTAGTAAACATCCTGCTTGTTGTCTTTGAATCACCATCCTGAAATATGCTGTATGTCATGTATTTAGTTAAGTCAAAAGGAATTAGGTCTTTAAAAAAAAAAATAACCTCCAGAATTTCATTTCATCCCTTGATTACCATGCATCAGGAGCAAGGAAGATGAATCATATTGAAAATCCTTCCTGGACATAGATATAGGTATTTTGGCATAACTGGAGTAAAAGGATAAATACAAGGTGAGCCCATATTTGAGAATGATTTCACACACATCCAAATAGTGTCCTTACTAATGTCAAGGTTGTATTCTTACAGTAAATATGCATGATTCCTTCCTTCTCACATGTAATCCTGTATCAGAGAGGTGTGGTGGACAAAATCATGTTCTCTCCCCCAAAAGATGTCCATGCCCCAATCCCTGGAACCTGTAAATATGTTACTTTATCTGGGAAAAAAACTTTGCTGATGTGATTAAGTTAATGACCTTGAGAAGGGGAGTTCATCCTGGATTATTGGGGTGGATCTGATGTAATTACAGAGATCCCTAAAAGTGGAAGAAAGGCAGGAGAGGACATAGTAATGAGATATGAGAAGGACTCAACCTGCCTTTGGTGGCTTTGAAAATCGGGAAAAGGCCATGAGTCAAGGAGCGAAGACAGCCTCTACATGCTGAACCAGGCAAGGAAACAGTCTCCCCTAGATCTTCCCCAAAGGGAAACAACCCTGCTGACACAATTTTAGCCCTTTGAGACTAATGTTAGACTTCTGACCTACAGAACTCTTACTTAATACATGGGTGCTGTTTTTAAGTCACTAAGTTTGTGCTAATTTGTTACAGTAGCAATAGAAAACGAATATGGGGGCTCAACTTCCATGGCAAGAAATTCTGTGAACATCTGGTTACTTCCTGATTGAACGCCCTCTGCAATATCGCTGTTTTTGAATCTCACTTCCCTTTATTAGACAGATAGCAGCACTTCGATTCTCAGAAACCAAGAAAGTGAGAATCTGAATTTCTTAAAAGATTTCCATACTTCCAATTTTGCTGATTTCGGACAGCCCTGCTAGAAATAAAAGTCTATAGCAAAGCATAGCAATTTCTAGTCAAAAAGAAGGGAATTTGGAAAAGGGTGAAATGTGATGTTTATTAAAGGTTTAGCAGGGCACCTGGGTGGCTCAGTCTGTTAAGCGTCCGACTTTGGTTCAGGTCATAATCTCACGGTTCAAGGGTTCAAGCTCCGTGTAGGGCTCTGTGCTGACAGCTAGCTCAGAGCCTGGAGCCTGTCTTCGGATTCTGTAACTCCCTCTCTCTCTTACCCTCCCCTGCTCATGCTGTCTCTCTCTCTCTCTCAAAAATAAATAAAACATTTAAAATTTAAAAAATAAATAAATAAAGGTTTAGCATTCAAGGTCAGTTTGGATTCCAAGTAATGCAGGACCACTGCTGCTTTGGGGGAGCGTGAACACCCCATGCGGAATCCCTCGGCACCCAGTCCCATCCCCAAGGGAGGTGGGTCGGGACCAAGAGGCAAGGTTACCTTTTAGAAGAAAGGCTTCCCTGCCCTCCTCCCACCCAGGAGTAACCAGCAGGCTACCCGCTGAGCTGAAGTTAACCCTGTAAACCCTGGTACTCTCTGGCTGTAATGCTGTCACCATTTCAAATCCAGCCCATTGGGGCTGATGCAGGAATGAATCCTTTTTGTTCTTTCTCAGCATTATCCAAAAAGGTGCAGAAGGGGAGAGACAAAACAAATCAACCTAAGGCATGAAGCGTCCCTGGATGAACGAGACTGGAGCCCCAGAAAATGGTTTGGTGCACCCTCTCTTCAGCAAGACTGAAACTGGACATTTTGTTGATGAAGATAAAGTAGTATGTGAGCCATTTTTAAGAGGTTGGTAGACTGTAGCAGTGGAAAGACCCTTGTGTAGGATTCTGGAGCCCAGAGGAGTTTTATTCTGGGCTCTGACACTGATTTGTTCTGCCGCTTGATAAACTGCAGTTTAAGCTTTTAGGGGTTGTGTTAGATGATCTTCCAGCTCTGCTGTTCTCAGAACCTCTGCCAGAGGAACCAGCTACTGACCAAATAGGGAAATGGGATTGTTCACCAAAGACCCAGTGTCCTGTGTTTGAGGATCTAAGTAAGTAAATGTTGGGATTGGGACCCAGTCAGTTCAAGCAGAACACCTGGTCATGGGCAGAAGAGTGGAGACCAGGATGGTTACAAGGCAGGTCTGGGGCCATCCAGGGGGCCCCTCAGGTTTCCTTCAGGGACTCACACCCCCGCCCCACCTCCACCCCCTGGGAATTCCAGTTTGAATTCTGGTCCAGATGCTAGACTGAACCGTGACAGCCTGAAGGCTGTGGCCAGGGGAGGAAGGGTCACACACACTGATGCGGGGCTACCGATGAAGTGATTTCCAGAGAACTAAAGGCAGAATCTCAGGGTTTGTTCTGAGAGGGAGGGGTTGACACCAGGAAGCTGAGAGGCGGCTGGCGTTCCCGCGCTGCTCCATCCTCCAGGCCCAAATTTCAGAAGGAAGTGGCTGGACTTTGAGCTTCAGGTGACCCAAATTCTAGTCACCACTATGAGTGACTTTGGGCATCTCCCTTCCCCACTCTGGACCTGTTTCGCCCACAGGATTCATCAGGGAACGGGACTGCTTGCCCCGCGTCTCAGTCTGGCCCAGGCTCGGATGGACGCAACACTCGGCGGCTGCACGGGGCTCCTCCAGGTGGATGCTCCGCTTCCCTTACCGCTCATCCTTCCA
>NW_027551571.1:14105293-14132060 GCF_008692635.1 Crocuta crocuta
CTGGGGCCACAGGCCTGACCCCCGACCCCAGCCCAGGAGGCCCAGGGCTCTGCTCTCCCGCTCCGGCCCGGGGTGCCTGCGGCCAGGTTTCATCTCGCTCCTCAGACTGCATTCCTTTCCCCAGCCAAGTAACCAAGTTTTTGCTGTGGGCTCTCGGTTTAAAAAAAAAAAAAGCCTCAGGTTCTAGCAGCATGAATAGAAATGCTTTCATCCCAGCAGCAAACGTCCATAAACATTTGAACTTATATTACCAGGAATAGAAAGTCAAACATACATTCCCCAGGGAGCCCCCTAACAGCTTGGAAGGACGGCATGTGCTGACAGACGCTTCAAAGACGCTTCTATATCCCACTTCCTCCCCGGAAGAGAGATGGTGGCAGCGCAGGGCTGGAAGCCACCCAGGGAACCCTCCAGAAACTCAGTCTACTGGAAGAAAAGAGGCATAAATGGTCTACCTGTCTAAAGGAACATGGTGAATTTAGGAAAAAGAGACTGAGTATCCCTGAGGAAATCAGGCAGGCTTCTAAAAACAGGTGAGGTTTGAGCTGGATCCTAAAACCAGGCAATGAACATGAGTTCCAACAGATCTGGTCTTCCTGCTTCCAGACTAAGCCCTTTAAAGTCCACACTCTGCGCAGTAACCTTAAAATCACTTCTTTTCTTAAACCTTGCAACTTGGCTTCCAGAAAAATCCAAATTGGGGGTGGGGTGGGGTGGGGTCGAAGTGTGGCGGGCGTCTGGGTGGCTCAGTCCATTAAACGCTGGACTCTTGGTTTTGGCTCAGGTCATGGTCTCACGGTTTGGAGCGCGCGCGCACACACACACACACATACACACACACACAGTAGGGCTCTGCGCTGACAGCACTTGGATTCTCTCTGCCCCTCCCCCACCCCTCAAAATAAATAATTGAACTTAAAAAAATAAAAATCCCAATTTCTTTTCAAGCCTCATTGGGATTCAGTCCCACCTCCTCTGCAGAGCTGACCACATCCAGGACTGCATTCCTGCTTTCCATGCTTCAACCAAGCCAGCCTTCCCCCTGTCCTGGAGGAAGCCCAAGCTTGTTTCCACCTTGGTTATCAGCACAATGTCTTCCTCACAGCAGCCTTCCCTGACACCATATCTTGGTTTTTCAAATTTATTTTTACCACCATCCATTGTAACAACTACATTTCATATTATGAACCAGGAACTACGTAAATAGATAACATACACACAAAAAATGACAGTTGCATGAAACAGTATTTACACTTACCACATGTGATGCTATTTTATTCACCTCCATTCAGTTCTATCTCATTTTTTAAAAAAGATGTGATCATGAACATCTAAATAGAGTTTGTGGTTCACTAATGTTCCCCAGTTAGCAGTTTAAAAATTCTGTTTTAAATAGATTATTGCCTCCTGTCTCTGCTTTTCCGATCCATTACAGCATCCTGTGTGTTTCATTTGGGGCACTTACTCAATTTGTAATTATTCGATACATACTAAATTTATATATTTCTAGGGTGCCTTGGTGGCTCACTCGGTTAAGCATCCAACTCTTGGTTTCAGCTCAGGTCATGATCTCACAGTTTTGTGAGTTCAAGCCCCTTGTCAGGCTCTGTGCTGGCAGTGCAGAGCCTGCTTGGGATTCTCTGTCTCCCTCCCTCTTCCTCCATCTCCCCTCATGCTGTCTCTATCTCTCTGAATCGCTTCTTGTCCTTTAGGCTAAGATCAAGTGTAGTATCTGTCTCTCTGAAAATAAATAAATAAATAAACTTAAAAAAAAAAAGTCTACTCTACCAAACTGTAGACCCCAGGAGAGCAGAGCTGATGCCTGCATTGTTCGGTGCTGAATTCCAGTAAACTCCTCCTAATGGTGTGCAGGTTCCCAGTCTGTGGTGGGACTGAGGCTTTAGGAAGTGGAAGATCAGAAAACAGGGCTGAAATTCAACCCTGTTTTGGCAGGACAGTAAACAGGCACAACAGGTTATAAGGAAAGAACCTGGCATTACTTTCTCCAAGGGTCTAATGATGCCAAGGAAATAGTTTTGCTCAGTTTCACTTCCCTGCCTGACAACAGATGGCTCTGTGCTGGGCACTCGTTCCATGGACAGTCCTTTCCTCTGGCCTCCTCTAGTGGGGAGTCAATCCTCCTCCACCACCAGGCTCCTTCTCTGAAGAAATCCAAGTGTACCAGCAACATAAAGTGCAATCGCCCGTTTCAGCACATTTCCATGTAGGCATATGTAAACATTAAAACTGTTTGGTTAGGCTAAGGAATAAATTATGGGTAATTTTCCTTAAAAATTCATTGGAATATTACTGTTTTGTTTTCACAATCCTACAAAAACGATTTCTTTACTGGTCAGTTCTGGCTAGGTTGGGCTATGGTAATAATGATCCCAAAAATCTCAGGGGCTCATTTCTTGCTCTGTTATGTGTTCTTCAGAGGTTACTGCAATTCTTCTCCACCTCTCTTCTTTGTTTCTTCCTCCCTTTCTTTCTTTCTTTCTTTCTTTCTTTCTTTCTTTCTTTCTTTCTTTCCTTCTTTCTTTCTTTCTTCCTTTCTTTCGAGAGATCACATGCAGGTAGGGGAGAGGGGCAGAGTGGGGGTGAGAGAGAGAGATAGTGAGAGGGAGAGAATCTTAAGCAGGCTCCACACTCAGTACAGAGCCCTACCTGGGGCAAGATCCCACCACCCTGGGATCATGACCTGAGCCAAAATCAAGAGTTGGCTGGTTCAACCAACTGAGCCACCCAGGCGCCCCCTCCACTTCTTCTTCATTCTGACACCCAGACAAGAGGCAGACCCAATCTGAAACATGCTGGTCTTGTGGCAAAGGAAGGAAATGAGAGATGGCAGAACCAGGTGACAGATCTTAACGTTTCTGCAAGTAAGTGACTTACATCAATCCCACTCATGTGTGCTTGGCCAAAGCAAGTCATGTGGGCAAGCCGGTGTCAGTGGATGGGGAATAGGATCTTACATCAAATCCTTGGAAACCATAATAAAATCTAGCATTTACCTTTTATGTACCTTTTATAATGGGATGGGTGGATGCCCCATGAGGTCTCCTCTCTAGATTCGGTAAGAATCTTTGTCCTCTGAATCCTGATCCGCCTCTTGTCAGAGACCCCTCCCTTTGGCCCATCCAACCCTGATCTTTTTATTTATTTATTTTAAAGGTTTAGTTTTAAGTAATCTCTACACTCAACTCCTAGATCAAGAGGCACATGCTCCACCGACTGGGACAGCCAAGCACCCCTACTCCTGACCACTATCTAACAGCTTTCCAGCTTCAGTGGATTGATTTCTGTGTTCCACCTGCGTGGACCTTTGAGTGCGGGAGCTGCACTAGTTCTCAGCTCCTATTGGGGAAAGTCTCTGAAAGCCTCTTCTGACAAGTTGTCACTAGGGAGAGCCACTCCCCTTCTTCCCTTCCGGTTGTGAGCCACGCCCCTTCTTCCCTTCCCATTGTGTACTGAGGCCCAACTCCAAAAGACTCCCAGGACATACGCAAAGCCAAGGTGTCAGTTCGATTCCAAGAGATATTTTCTCATATCCTGGAATTACTGATGCGTGTCCAAAACACTTAGTTGGGTTAATTTACAGAAACTTCCAGATTTAGTTCTCTCTAATTCTGTATGCCAGAAACCTAAGGAAAGGAGGCTTAATGCACAGGCCTGAATGCAGAGGTTCTGCCACTTGACTGAGCCTAAGAATCCCTCAGGAGGCTTATTAAAAGGCGGATTCCTAACACTCAGGATTTATAAGGCAGATAGCCAGATACTCTTATTCAGATGGCTTGGGACTGGCCTAGGATGTGCCTTTAAAATCTCCGTAGGCAACTGCCACCTGAGGGGGGGTTGTAACATCCTTGTTCTAATGGTCTCGACAACAGGCCTGGACAGGGATCCGATGCAAGTGCAAGTGCAAGTGCGAGGAAGTGGCCACCGGGCACAGAAGGTGCGTGCTGAGGCCGGTGCCTGTGCGTGACCGGCCTCTGAGGGACTGACTTTATGGTCATGAGACATCTGGGGCCAGGGAGTGACTACTCTCTCCTTCATCACACTTCTCAAGAGCAGCCACTAAAACTCAGATCACCGAATCCAAAGCTTCTTCTAGGAGTTCAGACAGCTCCACTTGGGCAAGTGCCTGAGTTTCAGCCCCTCTGGAAGAGCTGGTGTGTAACACTGATTCTCCACAAATTGTCCGTTTCCTTTTCCACTCCCTTTCCTGCTTCCTATACTCCACACAGTCTAGAAATCCACAGGATTTCTTCTACGTCAGCTTTTAAAAAATTGTAACAGATTTTTCCCTAACTGTAGAAGCAATGCCACTTACTGTGGAGAGTTTAACAAATGTAGATAAGTGAAAGGAAAATAAAGCCCATAGGTAACAGTACTGTCCAAAGATAAGCTATGTGGTATTATCTCTTTTTCTCTGCATATATATGCATATATTTTTATTAAAAATAACATCACACTGTATATTGTGATCTTATTGCTTTTTGTATGTAAAGTGAACATTTTTTTGTTATATTCTTCTAATACATCATTTTTAATGGATGTATTGCAGCCTATCATATATTCCACATATTTAAGCAATTCTCCATTGTGGGACGTGCAGTTTCTAGTTGTTTTCAATTATAAACAGTGCTTCATTGAATCTCCTTTTATGACTTGCTGTGAACTATTATAATAAATTGCTAGAAGCAGAATGTCTCAACCACCAGGCTTTCTTTGGCCTCTTCTTTGGCCATAATGTTAGGAATTCCATCCATTGTTGAATGGGTTCCAGCTGCCACCTCTCTGCTGATAATTCCCAAATCTGTGTCTCTTGTCCCAATCCTGTTCCTGAGCAATAGACTTACATTAATAACTTTGACTGCTGTACTCTCTATTCACAGGTCACAAAACCACCTCAGGCTCAACCATAGAATGAACTCAACATCTTCGTCTTTAAAAATATATATATTTTAAAGTAATCTCTATGCCCCACATGGGGGTCGAACTCACAACCCTGAGATCAAGAGTCATATGCTCTACTGACCGAGCCGGCCAGGTGCCCTTCAACATCTTCCTCTTTAATAAACTTCCTGTTATTCCTCATCTCTGCCCCTGTGGAATCAGTATTCTCCCAGCCACACAGGGATCAGGTCAGTGTCCTCTCTCCTCTCTTGATCCCCTTGTAGTAAATAAGCTATCAAGGGGGGCCTAGGTGGCTCAGTCCGTTAAGCATCTGACTCTTGACTTTGGCTCAGGTCATGGTCTCATGGTTTATAGTTTCAAGTTCCACATGGGGCAGTGCAGAGCCTGCTTGGGAGTCTCTTCCTCTCCCCCATTTGTGCTTGCTCTGCTCTCTCTAAAAATAATAAGTTATCAAGTCCTCTACCCTCATCTCCACCAGTTCAAGTCCTGTCCAATTCTCAAAGCCTATGTCAAGTCACTTCACTATAGGAAGCTTTCTTTATCTTTCCAGCTGTACATAATCCCCGGAGGAGAGGGAGAAGACGACAGAAGAAATATGTGAAGAAATAATGGCTGGAAAAAAAATTGAAACTTGATTAAATCTATAAGCCCAATGAACCTGAAGCACAAGAAACACGCACACACAAAACCTTACATTTTTAAATGCACATTATACCTTTAAAAAAAAATCAAGAAACATTATTTAAAAATTCCTTAAAACCAGTGACAGAGCAAAACTTTTAATCACCGAAAGTTAAAAAAAAAAAAAATGAACAAGGGGCACTTGGGTGGCTCAGTCAGTTAAGCATCCAACTCTTGATTTTGGTTCGGATCATGATCTCACGGTTTGTGAGTTTAAGCCCCGTGTTGGTGTTGGGCTCCATGCTGGGTGTGGAGCCTGCTTAAGATTTGTTCTCTCCCAGGGCACCTGGGTGGCTCAGCCAGTTAGGAGTTTGATGTCAGCATTAAAATTTTTTTTAAAGTTTAAGATTTGCTCTCTCCCTCTAACCCCTCCCCACCCCTCAAAAAAAATTAAAAGAACAAATTCAGGATCACAGAAAATTTCTCAGCATAGACAATGTGTACAGAAGGCAGTAGAGCAACATCTTCAAAGTACTGAATGAAAAAAAATACCTGACAACCTAGAATTCTATATCGAGGGCAAAATCAGCCTCTATGAGAAAATAATTGAGAAGTAAGATGAATGCACAAACAACATGGGATTCAGGCACATGAGAGGCAATCTGAGGCTGGTGGAATAAGCACACACTCTAGAGTCAGAAGATTGAAATTTCAGCCCTAACTTCACCAAGTTCTGAATCTCTCATCCTGGGGAATTTAACTCCAGCCTGAGATTCAGTTTCTGCATCTGTAAAATCAAGAAGATGTAAACCCCTGACCTACGCACTTCTTGGAGTTGCTTTTAGGATCAAGTGAGGTAACACATGGAAGAGTTGGCACGTATAAAGCGCTGTGTAAATATTATCATGTAAATATTATCATGAGGGGGTGTGTGAGCAAGGAATGGAGAGAGGAAGAACTGAAAGGGGAGAAGAGTTTTTGACTTGGAAACCAGGGAAAGGGTAACTGTTTCTGGCCTGTCAGAAAGGAGTTTTGTATCTGTTGTCAGTTAGCACAAAACCTGGACAAGGCAGCAGGAAACCTGATTTATATTCCCTGGCCTTCCCACCAGCTGACTGACAGTAACTCATGAGTGCTGACTAGGTTCTTTGTGTTGACTTTCTGTGGCACTTATTTTTGGTTACACAGTTAATTATCTTTTAAAGAAAATAATTTAAAAAAATTATCTTAGAGCGAGAGAATCTCAAGAAGGCTCTGCACAGAGTGTGGAGCAGAAGGAGAGAGAGAACCTTTATTATATATATAATTTATTGTCAAGTTGGTTAACAGAGTGTATACAGCGTGCTCTTGGTTTTGGGGGTAGATTCCCACTATTCATCACTTACATACAACACCCAGTGCTCATCCTAACAAGTGCCCTCCTCAATGCCCATCACCCATTTTCCCCAGAGAGAAAATCTTAAGCAGGCTCCACACTCAGTGTGAAAACATGATATCAGATATCTGGAAATGTAGATCTACAAAAGGAATGAAAAGCACCAGAAATGGTAACTGAATGGGTACTCATGTAATTTTAAAAATTATCTTCTTCTTTACGGGGCCCCAGGGTGGCTCAGTTGGTTGAGAGTCTGACTCCCGATTTCAGCTCAGGTTATGATCTCAGGGTTGTGGGATCGAGTCCCCCGTGGGGCTCTGCAACAAATCATTCTTCAAAGCTAATTCATTGGTAGCCCATTTGCCAAACGATCAAGAGAGAGTGGCCAATTTACAGAATTTACCTAATTTACTAAAACCATCTAAGTAATATTTAAAAAATTTTCAACATATATGAATGTATTCTTTGAGGACTTGCTGTAAGGCCTGCTGTTGTGCTAAGCACTATATACACTGCTTTCTCTTATGAAGTTATATGGTGCCACGAAAGCTCACAGAGGTTAAGTGACTTGGCTAGACTCACATGGTAAATCAGTGGCAGAACTGAAGTTGAAAACCAAGCCTGTCTGAATCTAGTATCTGATTTCTCAACAACTTCTCTAACACAACCTGTTTTATAAGAACTGATTTGTGTACTAGCCACTCTAGATCCTGCATATGAATTGTAACACTTATTATTTATAAATCTGAGTCATCAGAGTCTTTTCCTAGAGAAGAAAAGATCCAGAGAAGTTATACCACAAGTCATTTTAGGACTCTCCTCTGCTTGGAACCCTCCAGTAAGCTCCCCTCCTACTAAAAGTCATCATGATGAGCTACATACAGTGGCCATACCTCCCTGAGCTCACCGCCCACCACTCTCCATTCCCTTTCTGCTCTCTTCACTGAAGCAGGCTATTCCCTGAGCATTCCAAGGGTGCTCCTGCAGCTTGCTCTAAGATATTCTTCCCCCTTCAGGTTTCATCCACATGATCACCTTATTCTAAGTGTGGACTTCCTGACATCCTTAAAAATTGTACCCACCCTATCCCTCTTGTTTCTTTCTTTCCATAGCTCTACCACTTACTATATAGTTTTAAAATGTCTGTCTCTCTCCACTAAAAGGACACCAGGAAATTTTTACTACTGTGCCCATCTCTACATCTCTTGTACCTGAAACAAAATATACACTGAAAGTGTATCGGTTGAATTACACATTTGCTCAAGGCTACAGAGTGTGAAGCCAGTACTGAACTCAGCAGATAATCCAGCCCTAAGACCGTGCTCTTCCCATTGCATCAAATGTGCTAATGATGCCAGGGAAAATGCACGTTCCAGTGAGCTCAGTCCTCACAGGACCCAAGTTTTGTTTGATAGGCCTCAGAATCACTCGGAACTTTATGGAGCTTCCACAGCCACATTCATAGAAGTAAATGTTGAGAATGTGTAGCAGAAGGCCTAAACCAGAGCAGAGTGGACAAAAGTAGCTGAGCATGGAAAAGCTATAGAAGCAAACTGCAGAAGTCGAAGACAGGCAAACCCTTGTGAAGAGCTGCAAAAGCCAAGAGGTTGGGTAGTCAACAATGTTGGATGATAAAGACCAAAACTGACATTAGAAAGCGTAACAGGACTTGGGAGACTTGGGACTGTCAGGATCTCATCATACTTTTTTGTGGGAATTTCAGAGTGAGTGCCCAACTTAGAAGTCAGAACGCTGACATTTATGAGCCACTTAATTAAGCCAGAGTTGCTTCCTACTTAAAACAACAAAAACCAAGGCCTAATGTTTAAACGTTTATCTTCAATGCTATCTCTACCTGAATTTTAGAATCAAATATAGTAAACTACTAGTGTTTTTCTCCAGAACTAGAGGATGGAAAAAAGTTACCTTTTTAAGGCAAACAATTTCGGCATGTCGCTAGGATATCTAACTGTTCTGTGACAACAGATTTCCCTTTACTGGAAACGTGACCCCTTAACAATCTTAAGTTTCTTCCCCTTCCTTAGGGGAAATGATTGGGATTAACACATTGTTACTGTTCTCTATAAACTCCAAGGCCAGTGTCCTTTTCCAGAAGATAAAGCTGCGTCAAATGAAGTCATGACTAAAGGTGATGGCCCACTTCCACTCCAGGAGAAAGAACAATGCCCAGTTGGACTCCCTAAGCTTGGCTGTGGATTGCAGGCAAGCACCACCCCCACCCCTAAAAGGGGCCCCACCAAGTCAGGGTCCTGAGGTGTTCACATTTTGATGTAATCCCACTATGAAAATATAGCCATTAAGTTTGGTTAATATCTAAATAGCCCTTAGCATGACCTTCCAACAGAGAACAGAATTAAACCAACAAGTAGGAAACAATGGCTCTCTTGCAAGAGTTCTACTTTTTTTTCCCTAAAGTTTGAGAGAGCGAGCAAGCGAGCAAGTGCACACGCAAGTTAGGGGAGGGACAAAAAAGGAGAAAATTCTAGGCAGGCTCCATGCTTTCACTGCAAAGCCCCACGCAAAGTTTGATCCCAAGAATCATGGGATCATGACCTGAGCCAAAATCAAGAGTCAGATGCTTAACCAAATGAACCACCCAGGCGCCCCTCTATTTCAGTTTTTATATAGAAACAAAGTGAGACTGGGACGGCTGGGTGGCTCAGTCGGTTAAGCATCCGACTTCGGCTCAGGTCACGATCTCACGGTTCATGGGTTCGAGCCCCACGTCGGGCTCTGTGCTGACAGCTAGCTCAGAGCCTGGAGCCTTTTTCAGACACTGTGTCTCCCTCTCTCTGACCCTCCCCTGCTCACACTCTCAAAAATAAAAAAACATTAAAAAAAAAAAAGAGACACAGCTCAGAGGTTATCCTGGACTTGGAAATTTTCTAAAAACAGTATCAGTAAAATATCCTCCACTACCCCAAACTGGGTATACCCCTAATACAACTGTACTTTTCTAAAGTTTATGCTTTATTTTGGTAGTGGTTGTTTTGTGAGATTGCAGCCAATTCTTTCTCCCTTTAAAAACTGTATAAAGTATATTCATGTGTGCCAACTACTGCTACATTCTTAGCAAGATGCAGAGTACTTTTAAGAGAAAATTTTTAGTCGTTTATCTGTAAGCTGCTGGTTTGCTTGCTTTCTCTTTGGTTCCCCTCTGAAGGTCAACGGACGCATCTAACCGTCAATTATTCTTTTTCTCCCCCTCCTCTATCTTGAATTACTTAAAAAAATTTTTTTTTATTTATTTCTGAGAGAGGGAGAGAGAAACACCATGAACAGGGGAGGGTCAGAGAGAAAGGGAGACACAGAATCCGAAACAGGCTCCAGGCTCCGACCTGTCAGCACAGAGCCCGACATGGGGCTCGAACCCACAAACCGTGAGATCATGACCCGAGCCGAAGTCGGACGCTTAACCGACTGAGCCACCCAGGCGCCCCTCTATCTTGAATTACTCTTGGTGAACTCATTACCAAACTACTAAATGATCTCTATATAAAAACACAGCACGCAGGGCTCCTGGGTGGCTCAGTCAGTTAAGTGTCTGACTTCGGCTCAGGGCATGATCTCGAGTTCATGGGTTCAAGCCCTGTGTGTCCAGCTCTGTGCTGACAGCTCAAAGCCTGGACCCTGCTTCGGTTTCTGTCTCCCTCTCTGCCCCTCCCCGACTCGTGGGGTCTCAAAACTAAACATTAAAAAAAATTTTTTTTAATATTAAAGAAAACCCACAGCTTGCTACCCTCATCATATAATTTTTCTAACAAATCATCAGTATTAAGTTATGGCCAGTGATTCAAGTAATATCTTCACCATAGCTTTAAATAATATTTGTGTTATTGAACTAAAGAATTGCTTTCAAATGAAATCTAGGATTGTATTCTCAAAGTACCAAATGATCCTAAGTCTTGAGTTTATTGTAATGGAAAATGTTAGGTTTTAGCTAACAAAGGGTAACAAATCTTTTTTAAAAAATGACAACAATAAGTATTTGAGAGATTTATTAAAGCATCTTATCACAAAGATGGAAACATACAAATTAGAAACGTGCAACCGTCATCTTCCACAGTCAAGTTAAAATGGTATAGATTTTTCCTGTTTTCATAGCTGAAAACTTCAGATCTTATACCCAACTCACTCAC
Organism: Crocuta crocuta; assembly: GCF_008692635.1. Lineage (NCBI taxonomy): Eukaryota > Metazoa > Chordata > Mammalia > Carnivora > Hyaenidae > Crocuta > Crocuta crocuta. The sequence goes on from NW_027551571.1 coordinate 14,116,370, forward strand.
CCTGAATATTTAAGTCATTCTTCCTGAAAAGTATCCAGGGAGGCAAATAACCAAAATGCAAACTATTATATAAAGAAAGTGCAAAGTTAAAAAAAGAGAATGTGTAGAGAACACCCCCATCCCTCCCCCCATTCAAGGCAAACAATGGCACTTTGCTCTTGCTTAACCTAGATTGTCTTCAAAAACTATTAAAATGTAATAGACATAACGATTAAAAAACAAAACTTTGAATAGATGTCCAAAAGGCTTGTTAGTGTTTGAAAATAAATGCTTAAACAAAGGAAACTACATTTTATATCAAACAAGTTTGAAGAGCACTGTATTGCAGCATTCTGTAAAATAAACAAGACAAAAAGCTGGTATAGGGTTTATTGACAAAGGCAGAATTTCTTCAGGCAGGTATGTAAGGAGGCGGTGGCTCTTTCTCAGGCATCTTCACTGCCATCTCATAGGTTGGCAAAACATACTGGAGAGAGAAAAAGTTGTATCAGACTTAAATCCCCCTTAAAAAATTCCTATCTGGAATAATTCTAATGCTGTCAGGGTTTAGTTGAAGAAACTATTAGCTAAAAAGTTCCTGAGCGTAACTGGAGGTGAGGGGTCTGATCCAAGACTGCTACGGGGGGAGGGAGGGGGGAGGGAAGGCAGATTCTGCTTCTGAACTAACCCCGAGGCCGCCAGGACGCCCCTGCAGTGTGTCGGCCCGAACCAGAGCCCAGGGGCCGCAGAGCCACTTCATGGCCCCGTTGCACCACGCTAAAGGAAGCCTCCATGAAGATGCTGGGCCCTGAATTTCATCAGAATCTGTAATTAAAGGGCCAGGTACTTTTATATCATTTCTTCTAGGGTAAGAGTGGCATTCCAACCTAACTGACTCCAAGAGTGACAGGCTAGCCCTACATGGGCCACACACATTCTCCATGTTGAGAACCTGGAAAGACAACACAGCAGCAACTAAAGGGTCCCAGGAAGTAGGCCTCCCCACAGACTCATAGAACCCATTGCATTCATCTCCCCATAGAAAAATCAGCCCCCCCTTTTGATTGGATGATTTTTGAAAGCAACACAAGCTATAAATGACAGCACCCCATCCTTAGAAGTTCCAGAAGCCACAAGCCTGGCATGGTTCACATGGCTGTTTCCTATCTGATCTCCTCTGCAAAACGCAGCCCTCTTTGAGACTACCTATGAGTCCAACATAATAGTCAAACTAAATGAGCAGAGCAGTGCAGGGGTCTCTCACCCACACAGCCAGGGTTCCAACTGGGAAATGCCGAATCTTGTGAATTTAAGCTATTCGGGCCCTAAGCCCCATACATGGCACTGAAGAGGCAGTCATTAAGAATAATCAATAATGACTACTGAAGATGTAATACAGTAAAAGGTCATTCACCTGTGGAGGTGCTTCAAAGGCAGGGTACACAGCAATCTCTGGCATGTTTCTGTTGTTGATGTATTTATAGCAGTTCCAAACACAGTTGATTAGATAAGCCTAAAAGAACGCAAACAAAATTTATTTATGCTAGAAACTCAACAGGCTACCTGCTCTAAAACTAAGGTGACTTCTAATGCCTTCCCCCTTATGTTCTCTGGAGAAGGGAACAAGCAGACATCTGGACCTAGCACAGGCAAGGCCCTCTCCCTACCTGCCCCCACTTGAGTATCACAAGTTTTATTAATATCATTTTACAGAGGCACCAGAACTAGGGTTTCAATTCAGGTCTGATAACCACTGTGCTGCCACAGAAATTCTGTCTCTGAACCTTTGGAATTTTAACAGATTTTCAGTCAAATCATGAACTACTTCCAAAAACATAATGATTAGAAAGGGTCCTGGCATTTCCAACCGCTCTCTGGAAACAAGGAGGAGGACATCCCCTAGCTGCTACTTTTACGATGTCAGAATAAACACTGTCACTTAACTGTGAACTCTGAGGAGAAAAGGCAACAAAGGGTTTAGATGGACAGTGTCACAGCCCAAATATTTAGTCAGTAACTCACCTTAAAAACAATGAATAAGGCAAAGAACACAAGAACAATGAAGAGGAGGCAGCTGGAGTCCAATGCCAAGAGGTCATCTTTGTAGGGAAAATCAGGCTATAAAAAAAAGGGGGTGGAGAGGTGAACAGGCAGAGCAGAGAAGATATTCAGGTCAGGGAAACTACGCTCCAGGGTAGCACAATGATGAATCCACATGCTTACACACCTGTCCAAATCTACAGAATGTACAGAAGTGAACCCCAGTGTAAACTAGAACTCTGGTTGATAATGATGTGTCAATGTAGGTCCATCAATTGAAACAAATGTACCACTACGGTTTGGGATGTGGACAGTGGGGGAGGTAAACGGGGGGCACGTTCTATTCGATTTTGCTGTTAACCTAAAACTGCTCTAAACCATAAAGTTTATTAAACACATACACGTACACTCATAATTCAGCCATGTTCTGACAGTCTAGAGAGCATCCCTTAAAAATACAAACAGAGGGGCACCTGGGTGGCTTAGTCGGTTAAGCGCCCGACTTTCACTTGGGTAATGATCTCACGGTTCGTGGGTTCGAGCCCCGTGTCGGGCTCTGTGTTGACTGACAGTTCAGAGCCTGGAGCCTTTTCAGTCTGTGACTCCCTCTCTCTCTGACCTTCCCCTGCTCACGCTGTCTCTCTCTCTCTCTCTCCCCTAAAAATAAATAAAACATTAAAAAAAAAAATACAAACAGAAAGGCACCAAATATCAGTCAGAACTGATATTCTAATAAAAACTTGTAAACAGAATTGAACTCACCGTACCTTCAAGCCTCATCAACCTGAAGGCATGCTACCAAACACCTAAAATACATCTGAACACTGCTGTATGAACTGAGCTCATCTTCTCTTTCCAAAAATTTCCCTATTTTACATTTTTCTGGCCTTTGGAAAAAGATGATCTTGTCCTTGAGTCACTAGGTTAGGAAGTGTTAAGACTTATCTAAGTTCCATGGGTCATTTAGTCCTACATGGAGAAATTAATTTTTCTAAAAGCCAAATGTCAGTCTCAATGCTCATCAAAAAGGGGCAAAAAGAAGGCATGCCCCTGGTTATAAGGCAGGTAAGATTCTGTGGTTTACTGAGGACTTACTATGTTCCATTGTGAAGGGTTCAACTTTATTAACCCAAACAGTTATTTAGCATTTACCATGTACACAAGGCATTGAGCTCCGTTCCAGGAGAAGGACATTACAAAAGAATAAGTTAGGATTCATAAGCTGGCCAACAGAGTAAGTACTTGCCAGTCTGAGAGACCAAGTGACTCCAACAGAGTGGAAAAACCACTGGGGGCTGTAAAAGGAATAGTAAAAAGAATTCATTCTGAAGAAAAAAGTATCCACACACCAACTCCAAAACCAGCTAAGTGTCTACTTAGGACAAAACTGTTTTTTAAGCCTTTATTATAAATAAAAGGACAAAAACTGAATGGGACCAGCTCATGGGGAATGCTATAGATTTTATTCAGAAAGCTTGCAGTCTTTCAGCCAGCAGGACATGAGAAGAGATCTAGAATAAGGACACTTCTGACCATGGCCAACCAGGATACCAGGTCCTGCCCCTAGCCACTTCTCTCCAGCTCATCACATGCCGCTTCCCTCCCTTTCTCTCTGTGGCAGCCACCATGGTCCCCTTTTATCCTCTGACTATACCATGTTCCTTCCTGCCTCAAAGATCTCTCTCTGAGCTGGGTCATTTTCTTCTAGATTTTCCTTAATTCCTACTCGACTCTTGAGTGCAATTTAAGTCTTAATTCCCAGCCCAGGTCTGACACCAGAATGATATCCACTCACAGAGCCAATACTTTTCCTTCAGAGATTTATTGCAGTAATTATCACTTAATTTTCCAATTCCTTTACTAGCAAATAAGTTCTAATGATGTATCCTAAGAACCTAGCAAAGTGCCTTGCAGAGAAGCAGCAACTAACAAATGCTTTCTGAATGAATGACAGATTTGGTGGTACACATGATACAACAGACAGGAAATTTGCCAAATGTAGAGAAAATTCTTAATGACAGTATTTTTGAAAGGAACTTTCATTTACCTGGACTGCACCCCTCCTTCCAGACCTTACTCCAACCCAGAGGGTTCCCTACCCTTCATCATATGGCACTTATCTAAGCTCCTCCCTTAATGCTGTTGTGTAGAGTTACAGTTCATTAACAGAGATAACATCTTCATGTCTCAACTCCAATTCATGTCTACTAGAGAGAGAGGAAATTATGTTTATGCTTGTTATCCACACCATTCACCAACAATTTGCTTCCAATAGAGCGAAGAATACAGTAAACATTCAAATATTTGCTATGGATGTTCGCAAAGAAAAAAAGTGCAAAAGCAAAAACAGCATCCAGCATTTGCTTTTGTAGCAAGGTGTTGTAGAGGCAGCGCATCTCCCAAACAGAGAGGGGCCCCGCCAAGCTCTTCCCCTGGGAACTACACTCAGCAGCTCAGCATCCAGCCTCCACAGCTCTGAACTGGGTGTGTAAGCCCTTGAGGTTTACCTCAATTTATTTTGTGCATCCGTTAGCAAGGTGTGTCCTTGGGTATCAGAAAAGCCTAAGATTATTTTTGGGGTCTGGGAACAAACATTTACAACATTTCAGCTTACAGAAGATTTTAAAGGAATGCACTTTTAGGCAGAAAGGGAAGCCTATATAGCCAAATGATTATAGTACTTGTATACTCAAAACAAAAGATGAACTACCCCTTAAGTTCTATGATATCCACCTTTAAAGGCTTTTTAAAAAAATATTTATGGGGGGGGGAGGGGCAGAGAGAGAATCCCAATCAGGCCCCACTATCAGCGCAGAACCCAATGTGAGGCTTAATCTCACGAACCATGAGATCACAACCTGAGCTGAAAGACTCAGAAGCTCAACTGAATGAGCCACCCACGTGCTCCATCTTTAGAGACTTTTAATACTAGAATATCCAAATAGTATGGTAAGAAAATTTCCTATTTATATTACTGGTTTTAACAAGGTAGTTAAGGGTAACAATAATTATTTTGAAACCCTTTAAAACATAAACAGGATAGATTAAAATAAAAATAGCACCTAAAGCTGACTCAAAAGTTTGATTTAAATATTTTACTTAAAATGAAGAACAAAATGTTTAATTAGCATGCACACTTACTAACTGATCCAGATACTCTTTGATTCTTGGCAAGTAAGTGAGAGAACTGATAGCAACCAGGCAACTGAGAACGAAGTCAAACAGCCGGTAGCAGAAGAATGGAATCAGCCAACCCACTTGATACTAAAGAAAAAAAATAACCACAACATTACAACACGAATATAAAATATTAAGTATCATTCAGTAAAGGTCAAACTCTAAAAGTCGAGAATATAGGATACTTACAGAAATTGCTCCATATACCAGCATTGAACTGATGATAAACATAAGAACAGAGACAGCAAAAAGAACACAGGCATTATCTAAGAAAACAAAAACAAAAATCTAATTAAGCTACTTACGTAACCCAAAAAAAAACCTCTTCATGACAAAATGTTTTGTTTTTTTTTTTTAAGTTTACTTTTATTTATTTTGAGAGAGAGAGAGAGAAAGAGAGAGCGTGTGCACGTGTGCAAGGGGGAAGGGGGGCAGATACAGAGGGAGACAGACTCCCAATCTGCACTGTCAGCAGAGTCTGATGTGGGGCTGGAACTCATGAAACTATGAGATCATGACCTGAGCTGAAGACAAGAGTCAGAGGCTCAACCCACTGAACCATCCAGGCGCCCTGACAAAATAACGTTTTAAAACTAGCTTAAAAAAGGAATATTTTCCAGAATGGCTTTGAAAAAAACCTAAGGCCAAGAAAGTTAAAAAAAAAAAAAAAATCCATCTCAGCATGAAGTAAGTTTTGAGGCATTCATGCCATTGTTTTTCCTGTTTATTAAATTGCTACAACTCATTAACTCTTATCATCAACTAGTCAACTCTGCTAAGGAGACAGGTCTCTGCCCAGAGTCTGAGTCTGAAGGTGTGCAAACAGATAATGATAATACAATGTGGCAAGTGCTGCTTTGGATTAGCTTTCCCTGGGGAATCAGGGAAAACACACAGAAGAAATGACACAAGTTGGGTCTTGTGAGATGAGCAGGGTTCAACAGGAGGGAAAGGCTGGTATTTGCTTAAAAGGCACAGACATATTAGACAGAGTGCCACAGCTGTCCCCTCTGGTCTCTGAGACAATACAGAGATTCAAGGATCTCCATTAACCTCCTCCTCTCTCTCATCCAACATGTGAACTCCCGGCTCCCCACTCCTCCCCCCCTTGATTTCTCCACAACTTTCCAAGCCCATTTTCTTCTTTGTTCTTCACCTCTTTGTCAGGTTGTCTTCTTCCTCTATGTTATCCAAGTTCATTAACTGTCTCACAAAACACCCAAGTAATCTCAACAATACTAAGCCACACTTGACCAGTTTCTTAGCACAGATATATAGCTAATTCTTTGACTCTGGACAGATATTAAGAACCAGAAGGGCACTAATAATGATGGACGATTAGAATAACTACTGAATATCCACACTACTGGATAAATGTCATGTATCACCTTGTCACTTGTAAGTATAAACATCATCAATATTTGGCACTAAGTTAAGAAAAACCCTCTTTAGATTTTTCTAGAGGATATAGCTTTCCCTCTAGATACCCTGTAGCAAAAAAGGGGAGAAATAGAATAATGGGTGAAAATACATATATAATACCTACAACGAGACACTCCAATATTTATGACTCATAAAGGAAACAATATGAGGGCTAAATGCCCAGATATGAACCTCAGGTTTCCACCCACCTCCATAATCAAGGACCTCCTCCAGGGGGCCCCAAGTGTTCACCCGATATCAAGATGAATATAAATAAGATTAAATTCATATCTGAAAAACAGCTTGTATATGTTGTGGACAAATTTCATATATACTGAGAGTCATATCTTCTTTAGCTGATTAACCACAAACCTCATTATTTACAATCAGCCAGCAGGCCAACAATCAGAAATTAACTTGCCATCTCGTCTGCAAGAGTCAACTTTCCACTTCCAAGGAGACACAGACTACATATGACCAAGAATTACACATTTTTACGTTCGCTCAAGAATAAGGGCTTTGGGAGAACTATAATTAACACAAGTATGCTAACGCATAGATCTGACTTCCTCTACAGCGGCCGTGGCACTCACGCAGCACGCAGCAAAACCTGGGGCTTCCTCCCTGCAGCTCCAGCCTCCAAGACCTACAGACCTACAAGAATGTCAATAGCCATAAATGTCTTTCTACACCTTGTTTTAAGAGAAACACAAGCTGACAGTGCACTGCTGACATTAGCAGATTTTTTATTCGTCACTGTATTTTGGTTTTTAAGTAGAAAGAGAAATAGACTACTTAAGGAAAAACAAATGCCAGAAAGGAGGTTTCTAATATGCTCTTGGTATTTCTTTTACCACATTTGACAATGTAATTAAAGGATTATAAAGATCTGGGGCGCCTGGGTGGCTCAGTTGGTTAAGCATCCGACTTCGGCTCAGGTCATGATCTCACGGTTCGTGGGTTCGAGCGCCAGGTCAGGCTCTGTGCTGACAGCTCAGAGCCTGGAGCCTGCTTCAGATTCTGTATCTCCCTCTCTCTCTGACCGCCCCCTGCTCACGCTGTCTCTCTCTCTCTCTCTCAGAAATAAATAAAACATTAAAAAAAATTAAAAAAAAAAGCATTATAAAGATCTGAATGGACAATCAGCAGACACATTTTTAAAAAGCACTTAAAGGGGCACCTGGGTAGCTGGGTTGGTTAAGCATCCAACTCTTTGTTTCGGCTCAGGTCATGATCTTGCAGTTTCATGAGTTCGAGTCCTGCATCAGGCTCTGCCCTGGCAGTGTGGAGTCTGCTTAGGATTCTCCCCCCTACCTTCTCTCTGCACCCCCTCATCCTCACACGATTTCTGTCTCTCAAAATAAACTTAAAAAAAAATTTGTTTTTAAAAAGCACTTAAAAAGTACTGTGTAAACAATGTTAGTGTTTTCATACTGAACTCTACTTGAACCCTAGAAACAGCAGCTGGCCCTGTGGACAGTGAATTATTTGAATTAACAAACAATTTTTATTTTAATTATTTGTTAGTAGGCTCCATACCCACATGGCGCTTGAACGCACAACCCTGAGATCAAGAGTCACCTGCTCTAACAGCTGAGCCAGCCAGGTGCCCCCACAAACAAATTTGTTAAAAACAACCTCACAAGTTTATGAGAAGATCATAAATTTAATGAAGCTCAAGAATTTATAATAAAAGCTAATAAAACTAAAAACATGGTAACTTCTATAATATTATAAACACAGCTTATACATGAGAACTCAGGACATTTTTCTGAAGTGAAATTTTTAAAAAATCAACATGCAAAAGCTGTTTGCACTGCAAAGTTTGAGGCATAATTTTCTGTTCAAATATTAAGTTTCTAACTATTTATAATAGAAAACTTTAACCAGAATATGTTTAAACCTGTATTTTAAATTTTGTTTACTAATTAAAAAAATTTTTTTTCAAAGTTTATTCAGTTTTGAGAGACAGAGCATGAGAGGGGCAGAGAGAAAGGGAGACACAGTATCTGACGCAGGCTCCAGGCTGTGAGCTGTCAGTACAGAGCCCTACTCAGAGCTCGAACCCACAAACTGTCGAGATCATGACCTGACCCAAAGTCTGACACTTAACTGACTGAGCCACCAAGGTACCCCTGCACCTGTATTTTAGAGAAAGATAGATAATGAAAATGCTATCAGGGAATAAACAGGTTTAAAAAGGTAATTTACATGAACGTCTTCTATTTTTAACTCCAACCATGTCTTTCTTCATCTCAATGATAGAAATACATTTGTAATTGTGACCCTGAGCAAAGATATCACCAAATATTCCAGTAACTCATATTTCATATTTTCCCGTATGCGTATTTGCTCCCATCCTCTACTACACTTGCCAGCTGACCTTCAAAGGTTCACAAATCTTTTTGTAATTTCTTCCTTCCTTCTTATCTCTACAGCACCAGACAGGAATCAAAGGTATGCAATGTGTATTTCTCAAAAATCTAGCAGTCTGTAACATTTTCTGGGCAGAAGTGCTCAATTATAATTCTAAGTATCTTTGAAAAACCCACAAAAAACACTTTTATGCCTCAGCAACAGAATAACTTCTATATAATTGAATAGATCGTCTAAATAGTGTGTTTGTGTGCGCGTACACATAATTAACAGGAGGTATATTTTCAACTAACACATACCAGCCATTCTCTCAGATGAATAGTAATTGCCAATAACTTCATACTGAATGTTGACAGCTGGCATTGAGTTTGGATGAGTTACTTCCACAGTCAGCAAAATTGCCATCAATAGGTTTACCACCTGTGAATGATAAAATGTTAGTTATATTATTAATCAGGAAATAGTCTTCAGCACAATCTTTAGATGTCTTCCATATTTAAACTGTTTTACCTGCTGTAACAAAGATAGAAAATAATAGATTAACCTGTAGATAAAATAGTATTCAATACCATAAAGGAATAGTTGAAAAGTAAAGTATAAACTTAATCATTTCAGAGAAAAGATATGTTGCCTGAACTTGCATTAATATCAACAAAATGGCAAAACAATTAAAAGGAATCATTACAAATTGTTCACGGTCAGAGTCACATGTTTATTCATACACCAATCTCAGAATGTGAGTTTGAAGAAGCTACAGTTCATCCAATATTACTTATGTAAGCCATCAGTTAAGAATATAGTGATCCGTGAGGCTTATTACCTCACTACCTCCTCTCTGCTCTCCTCTGTACACATGCTCCAGGATGTTGGACATACCATTAAAATGAGGTTAAGATCAGCTTGGTCAGAGCACACCAGGATCTCAGCTGCTAGAGCCTAAGCTAACAAATTTCAATTAATGCAGCCCAACTTGCACTGGCTTCATAAATTTTTTGAATGTTACAGGAGAGCAACTCCCTAAAACCCTTCATTCTTTTTCACACTTGATCCTAAGCTACCACCTGAACCTGTACAGTTAGTTGGATTCAGAGGCCCAAGCACAGCCCTTATACATTTGCAATGGAATTCCATCTTATTATCTTCTTGCCTGTCAAGATTTTCTGGCAGACACCCTACAGATTTACTATCTTGTTTTTTAGTTTCCAGCATTTAAAAATATGATCAGCATGTAATCAGTATCTCCATCTCAATCACTAGAAAAGAAAACCAGGCCAAGCACAGGAGGCGTCCAGTGGCTGTCCTCTTCCCATTAATCAGCAATCTCTGAACCAAATTCTTTATCATTTTCAGAGAAACATCTGGAGACTTTGTCAAATTTCCTGCTGAAATTCCATCATAGTATCTGGTGAGTTTTCCTAGTTTACCAGAGTTGTAACTCTAGTTACAGAGGTAATTATTTATGCCTCTAGTGGTTAAAGAATCCCTGCAGTATCCCAGGAGGCACCTCTTCCTGGAAGTGCTCAAAAACGGTCCTGTTAATGATTCAATAGAGAAAACCACCTAAGATTGGAGTTAGGGTTCCCTATCTAAAGTTTGCAGAAACATTATCCTCCTCCCTTTGTAAAAATCTGAACATTTGATACTTTTAAAATGTATTAAACAGTACTTTAAACAAACTCTATTACATAGCTCTCTCCTATCCGCTTTGAATGATAAATGAGTTTATCGGTTGAAGACATTTCATATTCTCTATGACAGGCAACCCAAGTTTTATCATTCAGTAAGGTTAGGAGATCCAAACAGTATCAAATTCACAATCAACTGACATTTACTGAGGGTATACTATAGACCAGGCATATTCAGATACAGATTATTTCACTTATTCCTCTGAACCATCTGAAGTAAATATTACTACAGCCCATTTGCTAATGAGGAAACTAAGTTTCAGCGTGTGAAATAACTTGTGTTATAGAGGACAGAGGTTAGAGCTAGGACACAAACCTGGTTCTTTCTAAGACAACCTGCTTCTTAGCACCACATGATTACTTATACCAATTCCTAAGCAATTCCTATTCTGAGGTCTTTCCAGAAGTAGCTATTATCTAAGGCTATAAAATGTTTATACTTTACTGTCCAAATAAGTATGTTCAGTAAACATACCTTTTCCCTTGCATTGCTCAATAGCAAGATACTTTATCCTTCAACTCTTGGAAGGTCTTACAAAGGACAATCATATTTGCAAGCCGGCTCCCCAGTTGAAGGCTGATTTTTTTTTTCGGTCCATTTTTACCACAATGGGTTTTGGCTAGTGTGTGGTGTAAGAGTAGGAGCTAATAAAACTAGGGGAATTAATTATTAAACAATCAGATTTATCTACTGAAACCTTACAGATTCTGTGTATGGAAATCAGTTTGAAATCAATTCAGCAAATTATTCTTTGCTAAACACAATACAGTCAGAGTTAAATTTAAATAGCTCTGCGCAGAGATGTCTGGGTGGCTCAGTCAGTTAAACGCCTGACTCTTGGTTTTGGCTCAGGTCACGATCTCACAGTTCATGAGCTTGAGTCCCATGTCCGGCTCCATGCTGACAGCAAGGAGCCTGCTTGGGATTCTCTTTCTGTCTCTGTCCCTCCCTTGTGCGCTTTCTTTCAAAATAAACTTAAAAAAGGAATAGCTCTAGCTCTGCATAGTACAGAAAAACACTCTCATGTCAAGAAAACCATGCAAACTCAATTACTAAATGAAGGAAATGACACAACCAAAATATTTAGTTTAATTTTCCCTTCTTAAATACCTTTATTGCAGGTAGAACTTGCCTGGGTGGCTCTGTCAGTTGAGCCATCCGACTCTCAGTTTCAGGTCATGATCTCCCAGTCGGGATGGAGTACTACACTGGGCTCTTGTGCTGGCAGCTGTGGAGCCTGCTTGGGATTCCCCACCCCCACCCCCCGGCTCCATGTCCCTCCCTCTCTCAGGCCTTCTCTCTCTCAAAACAAACTTACCAAAAAAATTTTTTTACATTTCTTTTTCTTCTCTCCCATAGATAAGGTACAGACTTATAGTAGTATTAGTCACACTTCAAGTGTCATTTCACAGTCACAGCCTCAAGTATTAAAAAATCATAGATCTAATCAAAAGGACCAAAAAATTATAAATAAATTAAACTGCAGTGCTACTTCTTTAAAAGTTCAAACAGTCCTTCAAATTTTCACTGAGTTAATTATATTCCATTAGGTCAGTAGATTTCATTAAAACCTCAACTTACATTTAAAGTATTAACCTGGAAAATCCATCCTTGTGATCTTAAAAGACTTACTACTGAGGACCCATGCTGTGCTCATATTTAGGCCCTGTGCTATTCACTTTTGATTTACAGTCAATACTTCTACTAAGTTCCATGCAGCATTTTTCAAAAAATACATAAAATCAACTTTACAGTCTTGCAATAAAAAATTTCTCCAAAAAATTCAAGTATGTACAATTTCAGAATATTTATTCCCAATTTTTTCCTTTTACTGCATTCAGGAAAAATAAAAATGTAATTTAAATAATGATTAATTTCTAAGCCTCTTAATATGGAGGTACAGAATACAGCAAACATGTTAACAGCACCAGCTACAAACATCCCATTCAATGTGAAAGCGGTCCTGTACATTTATTGGGTCGAATTATGTGGTTTACATGGTTTTTGCAACCCTATTGTACACCTTGGATAAGTAAACAAACAAAAACAAATGCCAGATGCGTTAGATTTTACTCGTTACAAAGAAACAGTTAACAGACACAAGGAAGCACTAGGCCTCAGAAGAGGAATTCCTCTTTGCTTTCTCATCTCACTGCCCCACACCCTTCCCTGAAGATTCTTTGGGGGCTGGTTTTTGTCTTAAATCATTATTCTTTAGGTTCCCACAGCACATCCTGCCACAACCCAGTATCTGCTGAGACTATAAAACAAAGTGTGTGCTTCAGGGCATCCTGATAAGGGTCTCCCAGGCAGAGGGAGTCTCCACCGGGGCAGCCAGTCGGCAAAGCACTGCCAGCAGATACAGATCAAAATGGCCAACCTCCAATGATATCGCTAAATGTTTCACATACATGGAAGCCTCCTGTTGTTTACTGGTAGTTACAAACATGCCGTTACAAATGAGGTATTCCTATTGCTTTTAGGAGGAGACAATTAACAAATGTCTAATGAATACTTCAAATGTTCTAATTAACAAGCTAGCTACTGTACACATTTTATACAGAAAGACATATCTATCATCTTTCTCCCTCAAGAACATCTTGTGGGAGAGAAAAATAAAGATGATCATTAGTAATCATGTAATAAGTACTATTTAATAAGTACATACAAGTGGCATATAGAAACTTTTCCAAGTACGCAGTGAGGAAACCAGATCCCTCTGGCTAGAAAACAAGAAAAGCTTCACCAAGAAAACATCTGGGCTAACCATTAAAAAATTAAATGAAACTGGCAAATGCTGTTAACAGTTGAAGCTGGGTGATGAGTAAATGAGAGATGTTAATGCTATCTCATTATTCTTTAGATTTGAAATTTTCCTTAATATATTACTTTTAAAATGTGACTTGGGAGGGGAAGAAATAGCACATATGAAAGTACTGAGACATAAAAAAGTGTGTTTGGGGAAAGATATTAACTTCAAAATATAAACAGGCTATACTCTTATTTAAAGGAGTCAGGGGTGAGGGTTGGAAAAGAACACAGTTTGAGGAAATCTGTCTTCACCTCTCTCCCAGTCACCTAACTTTAGATTATTTATGGCTGAGACATTCATGAAACATTAGCAATCTATTAAATCTTTCCAAAACATAATATCACAAATGCTCAAAATGTATTCTTGTAACACACCATCAACCATGAAGGAGGACACCTCCTCAGCCCACTTTTAAGACTATTTTCAATTATTCAATGAACATTTGAACTTCTATGTAACAAACTTGTTTGGAATCATCTGGCTTCAGATTCTTTAATAAATAATAGAGAAAACAATTTTAGGAATGCCAGAATTTAAAGTAGAGCTCATTCTGAAATTTTTTATTACTTGATCAGAGATTAAGCCACCCATGCTTCTTTCAAATCTAAAATGCAAAGGCTAGGGGCGCCTGGGTGGCTTAGTCGGTTAAGCGTCCGACTTTCGCTTAGGTCATGATCTCGCGGTTCGTGGGTTCGAGCCCCACATCGGGCTCTGTGCTGACTGCCAGCTCAGAGCCTGGAGCCTATTTCAGAGTCTGTGTCTCCCTCTCTCTCTGACCCTCCCCTGCTCACGCTGTCTCTCTCTCTCTCTCCTAGAAATAAATAAAAATATTTTTTAAAAAGTAAATAAATAAAATGCAAAGGCTAACACTCCAGGGCTGGTACCTCTGGTGCTTATAACTGGCTCTGGCTTCTCTATGTTCTATTTGATACCATAGAATTAATACTTTAGTACACGGTGTTGGAAAGGCCTTAACACCAGACCAGCTGCCAGAGAAAGCAAGGACGCACTGCCACAGAGTCTAGGCCCAGTAGCACCCCCACCCCACCCCCAAACAGCACAGAGGCAATCATCATAAGATATTCTCCCACCTGAAATTGAGGAAGGGCGTATCCTTACTAAGTACTAGAGGAGGGAAGTGACGTTCTACCTCACTCAATCCCATATCACTTCTGTCTTAGTAAAGAAGCTTCTAGCAACAAAATGCACTGTTTGGACAAGACCTCTTTGTTTAGAGGCATTACACTACACTTTTGTCTGGGTGGTCTTGTTTTCTAAAAGGTTACACACCTTTCCAACTAGACAGAAACTGTGGGGTTTTTTTATATTGCTATGGTACCAAAGCTACACTTTTGAAAGTCACCAACAAAACCAACGTCCTTTGTCCAGTCCTTCAACTAATTAGAATGTGATGTTACTGATCACCTTCCCCTCCCCTTTGTCACTGTGCTGTTAAGTTCCACTTCCGTATATGTGCTCCAAAAATCTGTCATACCATAAAATATCTTAAGTACAGATACACTCTTCAAGACAGAAACATCTGAGTGCGTCTGTGTGGCAGCTAATAGAAATAGAACAAATAATGACATATGGTCCCTGTGATTTATTCTTTTTCTAGATCTACCAAAGCCTTTTACATTGCAGATGACCAGTAAGTCCCTTATTTTAAGACAAGATTAATTGATTTCAGCAGCTTATAATGTTCTATTAACCTAAAAACTCACACAATGAAAAACAGCTACGGGATCCTTCTAAAATTGTGAAAACTAAAGTATGGAAAAAGGGAGAGATGTAAAATGTTTTCACCATCAAGTGCCTCCAGTGGGGAATAAAGTTAAACTCCTCACTCCCTATTTTGGGAGAGTAAATGCCCTTACTAAAGTTCTGCTCCCTGCATTTCGGGTTTTGCAGTTTGTAACTCGTATTTTCCCCTACAATTCCTTTCACTTTTATGAGCTGATCCCATAGCATCAAAAAAAAAAAAAAAAAAAAATCTGCCTAGAAAAGACTGGAAATACTGCCAATTACATTCAGATGGTTGAAATTGGGATGGTGGTTATTTCCTTCTTGAGGAGTTAGAAATCCTTTGTTCTGTGAATGGAGGGAAGGATCTGAGAAGAAACAGGATGATTAGGTTTACAGGCATGAGTCCCAGTTGATGGACACAGCTTCCCAGTTCAGTGGGGGGGGGGGGGGGGG
>NW_027551571.1:14132107-14177887 GCF_008692635.1 Crocuta crocuta
AGTTGTCTTCTAGGGACAAGAGAGACAAGGTAGAGTAAGAGGTTTGAGGACCCTTATATGATTCATTTAGGGGAATGGAAGGAAGGCAGAGCTAAGGACAAACAAAAGAAATGGAAGACCCAAACCCCTGGCAGACTGGAGAATAAATTAAAGGAAGTGAGAAATACAATGCTATTACCATTCATTAACAGATTAAAGTCCAATATTACAAATCAGCTGAAATATAAAACAGAGTTTTTGAGGGGAAATTTGCTATAATTATGCCAGTTAAGATTTGTGAATATGAAAGTTCAGGAAGCATTAAAATAAACCTAGAAACAAAGGCCTAGGTATTGAAGTTTTGTTTTTTACTGTACATCAATAAAGCAAAACTGTATAAAAACAAACAAAAAACAGGGCAATCAGAAATAATGTGAGGGTCAGGGAGTCCCCTGGGCGTGGGCCATGAAATAGTATCTACCTAAGATTATTCTCACCTGGTGTGGGTCCAAATACTAATGATTTCAAGGCACTGGGTAGGAAGTGATGATAACAGAGAAAGGCAAAGAAGAATGTGTGAATAGCTTTTTTTTTTTTTTGCAGTTCACAGAAGTTAACAGAAACAATACGGTATCACTAATGCCACAACCCTCCATACCGACCCAAAAACCCAAAACAACAAATCACAAAGTCATTAGTGAAAACTTGCAAATCAATTCAACAATATGAGAAGTCTGTCAAAGCTTCAGCGAAGTCATTATAGCCCAAAGCTATCCCAACAGAGTCATAAGTACCTTCAAAGTGCAGGAATACTGCAGATGGTGGTAAGAAATCAGGTAAGTATTACTGGTGAACCACCAATCAATTAACCCTGTCAACTTGGTTATGATACAGATTTACACAGATCTTGGAATCCAGGAAATGCTAGTGTATGTGGCCAGAATAAAGAAGGCTCTCAAAAAAGATGTCAAAAAACGGAATGGGTCTTAAATAATATTGTCTAATGGGCAAGGGAGTAGTTGCACCAGGAAAAAGCAGATCAAGTGTAAATCCCGGCAGAAGGTACCGACTGTTGCGAATCTGGAGGTTCTCTTAGACAGGCTTTTCTGCCGACATCACACACACACATTATTATAACAAAATAAGGTCCAAGAACCACAGGCAACTGCGTTATAACTGGATCTTTCGCTTTCCTTTCCGGAAGACGATGTCGAAACTGTGCTGAATTTCTCAAGATCCACTCTTGCAGGGAACAAAATTCCAGGGAGCATACGTGGAAGAGGGTTCTCTCTAATCATGGAAGTACACAAAGGACCAAAACCAGTTTCCAGAACTCCCCACCGAATCCTAATACCATCATCCCTCCCACCACCCCTACTCTCCATCCCCCTCCCCCAACCCACAACCCCTCTGCTTNCCGCCCTTACCATATACCAGGTCCCCAGGATGATCGTCCCGGTGCGGACATGGCAACAGCCGCAGCACCGGGTGCTGTAGAACCGGTCGCTGCGGCTCCGCTTGAAAGTCATGGACACCATCGGGAATCTCACAGGCTCCGTTCTAGGCTGGGCCCCTGACAAACGCTCTCCGCCCGCAGGTCGAGCCCAAAAAGCTCTGCCACAGTCTCCAAAACCAAACGACGCGTCTTCAAGCCCGCCCCCAGCCCGGGCCCCAGCCAGCTCCTTCGCGCCTGCGCACTGAGTGCCCAGAGCCGCTCTCGCGCGACCTCGGTTTACCCCTCTTTCTCCACCTACCCCGCACACAGGCCAATGGAAGAGCGGAAAGCTGGGCGGGCTCGGCCCCTGACTGGAAAACCTTGGGGAGTGACAAGACGTCACGCCCAATCAGAAGTGCGACTCGCCTTAGCGCTAGTGGGTCCCCGCCTCTTACGCGAGGTCTCGGGCTGACTCGTAGGCCTAGAATAGCTCGGGGGAAGGTGGTGGTTTACTGTCCCCGAGACGAGAGGGACAAGAAAGGAAACATTTAATGGGAAGAGGCAGGGACAAGATGGGTTGGTGGCAGAAAGCGGGCACGAGGGACTTTTGTGTGTCTCCACCACGAATTGCTTCGGAGTCGTCACGGGACCGCGGCTGCTCACTCGATCTTTACGCGCGGCTCGATTGTTTGGCTGGCCGGGGGCGGCGCCAGTGGGAAAGGGGTGGGGCTAATCCGCGTTCTGGAGCCTTCCTCGCTGCAGGGGTGGGAATTGGGGACCTCTTAGAAGATGACGGGTTTAGGTTTACACCCTCACTGCCTTTGAAGGCTTCCTGTTGGGAGCAAAGAAATACCACCTGTTAGGCCACTAAGAAGCCAGAGGATTGAGGAAAATAAACATAAAGCAGAAGAACTGCTTAGTTGCTGGGTGTTTACAGATAAGAGATTTTTATTGGGAAAAACTGTGAAACGTGTTGAAATGGACCGAGATTACTGGGCTCGTAATGTGAAAAACCGGCCATAGTCTGACACACCTTTCTGGGTATCCTGATTCTGTGTGGGTTCTCTGCCTTTCTTTGAGGAACTCTTTAAAACTCTCTATTGTAGGTAACTAATAGCAAGAGGAAATACTCCTGTCCTTTGAACTTGACAATGAATCTTAGCGCTCCTCAGAAGAGGAAAGCCATTTTGCATCTATTTGTGAATTCATCTCCCATTCACAATTCAACAATATAACGGAGTACTTTAAATTCGTCTTTAAACTGGCTCTAACAGGTTACTGGTTTCCTCGGTGAATAAATAAAATCTTTGTGACTTGTTTATTTTGTATTTGTGTGAGACAAGGCTTTTACCTTTAAAAAAAAAATACATGGTTCAACTGTTTGGAAAGTACACTTACTTTTAGTGAAGAAAAAGGCCTCCGCTCCCCCCCGCCCTGGAGTATACTCTTAGCTGGAGACCAAAGTGAATTCAGAGTAAAGGTTATTGCGTTGATGTGGCTTCAGTGAACAGTGCTTGAAGTTATATATTGATTTGTTGATTATGTCGCCACTAAAATGTAAATTCTAGAAGAGCAGAGACTTTGTTTACTTCTGCAACATTGAAGAAATTGTCCGCTGACAATTATGCTAGTTTGGATAATACTTCCAAACTCTCTGGGAGGCCATAGTTAGGTCAGGCTACACTGAAGGATGGAGTGGAGTGGAAGCAATTTGACTCATAATGAATGATGACATTTCTCCACTTAAGGATATAATAACACTCCTCTCCCCCCTCAAAATTACATAGCCCTTTCTGTGTTTTGTGCATGGATCACTTTATTTTGAATCATTTCGTTGTTTCAACAATAACTATCAGGCAGGTACTTTTATATTATTTAACTCCACAGAAAAGCCAAATTTCATATCCAAGGTTACAAGGCTAGAATGTGGAGAAAATGGAACCCTCATATGTTGCTGGTGAGAATGTAAAATGGTGCATCTGTTGTTGTAAGTTTGACAGTTTCTCAGGAAGTTAAACATAGAATTGCTTTAAGATCAAGCAATTCCACTCCTCCGTATATATAGAGAATCAAGTTCACACAAAACCTAGTCACAGATGTTCATAGTGGCATTACTTAAATAGAAAAAAAAAAATGAAAACAATCCAAATGTCCATTAACCAATGAATGGAAAAATAAAATGTAATGTAACCATACTAATGGGATATAACTCAGCAATGAAAAGGAATGATACGTAATCCACCCTAAAAAACACTATGCTGAGTCAAAGAAGGCATTCACAGACCACAGTGCTTTGTTATATAGACCATTTTTTATGAAATGCCCAGAGTAGTCAAATCTATGGACATGGAATGTACATTCAAGGTTGCCAGTGGCTGGAGTTGGTGGGGGACAGGGATGATTGCTAAAGGAGATGGAGTTTCTTTTTTCTTTTTTTTAATGTAGTTTCTTTTTTCTCTTTTCTTTTTTTTTTTTTTTAGTGATGGAAATGTTCTGGGGTGCCTGGGCGGCTCAGTCGGTTAAGTGTCTGACTTCAGCTCAGGTCATGATCTTGCAGTTAGTGGGTTCCAGCCCTGTGTCAGGCTCTGTGCTGACAGCCAGCTCAGAGCCTGGAGCCCGTTTTAGATTCTGGGTCTCCCTCTCTCTCAGACCCTCCCCTCCTCATGCTGTCTCTCTGTCTCTCTCAGAAATAAATAAAACATTAAAAAAAAAATTTTTTTTTAAAGAAAATGTTCTACAATTAGGTTGTGATGGTGGCACAATATGGATATACTAAAACCCATTAAACTGTACACTTTAGGTAAAATGTGTGCAAATGTGAATTATATCTCAATAAACTACTAAAGGAGGGATATGGGAGAAGGGGCTGGTTGCTGGGCCCAAGTGGAAGGGTCAGCCTTAACAGGAAGAGGAACCCCATTGAAATGGAAACGTATGAAACAGAAAACGAAAATCTCAATAGATTGGATAAACTCTTGATTGAATCATCTTAAGAAAATCTTAGTGCATTAGAAGATTGCACTGATGAACTGACCCAGAACTTGGCACAGAGACAAAGAGGTAAAATATGAGCAGTGATGACACGGAAGATAGATAAAAGTTTACAAGCAGATTCCAATTCCTCAGCTGTGAAATTCCAATTGCAACTGATAATATGTCATTACATGTTATTTTAATTTGACCTTTCATGCCATAATTTATACTTGAAAAGTACTCTTCTGTATTATGCTTCCCTATCAACTTTCATCATAGCACTCTTGGAGAAGACAATTTTTAAAGACTTCTACCAAGGAAAAGCCAATAAAAGCATTTATAGCAGATGAATGGATCTATAAAAAAAAAATCTATTCCTTACTTCCAAGAAATGAGAGGATTAGTTAAAAATAAATTTAAAGCCCCATTACTCCTCATTAGATTGTTTCATCAGCTGTGAGGCACCTGGAAAATATGGATGGAATATTCAAGTTAGTCTTTCCCCCATACCTCTTCATGAAGCAAAGATTGTTTTGACTGAAAAATGCTCCTTAATAAAATAGAACCAAGTTGCTTTCCTTTAATGTCCTATTGAAATATTTCAAAAAGAACTTCATTTCACTTGTTCAAAAGACACCCTTAACCATCTTCTCAAGTAGTTCTTGCCTTTGAATTCTTGACGTTCTGTCAATTTCTTTAAAGTCTGCCTTGGCACATTTCATGGTTGTATTGAAATGTTTGCCTTATAATCACACAGGATGGTAACTCCAAAACAACACAACTACCTTTATAGAAACAATTTAGCAGCCTTCCCATGTGGTTTCATAGAGTTGTTATTTTCCTGTAAGTTAATATAGTGCTCAATGACTTTTTTAAGATTTTATTTTTGAGTAATCTCTCCACCCAATGTGGGGCTCAAACTTACAACCCTAAAATCAAGAGTTGCATGCTCTACTGACTGAGCCAGCCAGGCATGCCTCAATGAATTTCTTATATTCCTCAAAAAAGCTTAACAGAAAAGAAATCTGGAATTTTGTATCCTGCTTCATAGAGTACTAGTGTATTAGTAGAAGTCAATAGGCTATTTAAGCTGTTTTATAAATCAACTGATTTTTTTCCTACACCAAAATTGAGCTTCAGAATAAAGAACAGTACCAAAGCAAATGAATGTACAAAGGGCAACAGTGAAAAGTAATCTATAGCAAATTGAATATCTTTGCTATCTAAACATATCATAGAAATTCATCACAGCAGAAAGAGATAAATGGACAAAGAACATGAATGAACAATTCACAAAGTGACAAAGTTTTCTAAGGAATAAGAAACACGTGAACATGATAAATCAAAGAATTGAAATTAGATCTGTATGAAAGATTATTCCACTCCCTTTAGTAAACGAATGTAACTTGAGAAGGATATCATGAAATTAATACTTTTGAATATAACTGGTGGGATTGTAAATTGGCACCACCATTTTGAACAGCTCTTTGATAGCATGTATTAAAGCCACAGTAAATTCACATTCTCTAACCTTGTAGTGACATTTCTAAAAATCTTAAAGTCTAAAAACTGAGAAAATGATCTGCACAAAGGTATCCTCTATCTCTGCATTATTTATAATAGAAAAAAATTAGAAACAACCTAAATGACCAGTGATAGTTTAGTAAATTATGGTATACCTTCCAATGAGATACTAACGTTATTAAAATTGTAAAACAAGATAAAATATTTATGGCATAATGTTAAATGAAAAAGAGAATACAAAATTCCTTATACTATGTTGACAGCAATACTAAACATAAGCCAGAAGTAAATATATCAAAGTGAAAATCAGTGGTTGTTAAGCTGGTAGAAATTATGGGTTTATGAGACTCCTTTTCTCTATATCCAGTGAATGAGTATGTGTATGTGTGTGTAGTTGTTGAAAAAGTTCATTTCATTATTATTTTTAAAATATTTTAAAAGTTTATTTATTTTGAGACAGAGAGGGGTGGGAGAGAACATGTGCGAGGTAGAGGCAGAGAGAGGGAGAGAGAATTCCAAGCAGGTTCCGTGCTGTCAGCGCAGAGTCCAATGCAGGATTCAAACTCAAACCATGAGATCATGACCTGAGCCAAGATCAAGAGTCAGATGCTTAACTGACTGAGCCACCCACGTGCCCCCAAAAGTTCATTTTATAATAAGATATCAGGCAGTCTTAAAACCCTAAATTATTAGCGGGGGTCTAAATTAGTGAAAAGAACAAGTTCTAGAATATTTTAAAAGAAATCTAACTTTATTCCTTTCTAATATGTAATTGATAAATAAGTAAGCTTGATTGTGATCAGCATGTTAGTAGCCTATGATCATTTTTATAATGGGAGTCACGTTTTCCTTGTCCAGACTCTGAACTTGTAAGTAGGGAACTCTGGTCCTGGCTCAGCCCCTATCTGAGTATTCTGAGGAACTCTTTCAATTGCTTAAATTTCCTTATTATTACTTTTGAGGGTTTTACATTTTGCCACTTTCCTGGGCAAAGCCTCAGTAGTTCATTTGGCTTTATTTTCTTCATGTGCAAAACTAGCACTTAAACTAATTGATGTCTAATTCCAGATCATAATCTGATTCTAAGTTAAGACTCTCAAACTACTTTAAGGCTTTTACTTCTCAAATTCTTTAGGATTTCCATCTAACAAGCTTCAGCTCAGGACCCTTCTCTTGTTTGTGTCTGGAAAAGCCTCTTTCTGTGTGTTAAAAAATGATCATATGTTTTTATTTCATTTGGAAAAAAGAGGTTTTGACCCCCACTGGTTAAGGCAATTGACTGTTCCATCACCCCTTTTCCTTTACAACATTTCTTCTTGTATCAGGTGTTCTAGTGGCTGTAGGATACAGGGCATTCAAGTAAGGAGAAGTTGAATTGAGGGTTCATTATTTGGGGTGTAGTGGAAATTCATGTGCCTTAGTTGCATTTCCCTGTCATGGGAATGTCTTCCAGGATTTCTTTCACTCCCACTGTGCTGACTGACTTGATGATGTGCCATGAAAGGCAAAGCCAGGATCTCACTACATGTGAGCACGTCGTTTAACAACCGGCTCTGCAACTACCTGGGTCATGGAAGAGAAACAAGGGCTAAAATACTAAGAGCCAGAAACTAGTCTGTGCAGAATACTTCCACGTCTTCCAGCTTTGATAGAAACTGTATGGACAGAGTTTTTTAATCGAGTTTAACTGAGATACAATCACATGCCAAACAATTCATTTATTTAAAGTATACAATCCAGTGGTTTCTTAGTATATGCATAGAGTTGTACAACCATCACCAAATCTGTTTTAGAACATTTATCTCCCCCCCACCCCAAACCCTTCCCTTTATCCATCATTCTCTAATCCCCATCCCCCCATCCCTAGGCAGCCACTAATATACTCTCTTGACAGTTTTCCCAAATTTGACAACAGTCCTACAAACTTACATGACAGTTACCAATAAAGTTATGAAGTTGTTTTAAAAAAACCTGTTCTTAAACCATTAATAAAAAACAATTTTGATCAACTATGCTATAAGAAAGACCAAATTCTTTCTCCTTTATATTTGGATATTACAAAATCATTGTCAAATGAAGTGGCAATAGAAGAGTTTAGGGAAAAAAAAAAGTATATAGCTGTTTGTCAAGTAATTCATCTAAAAATTATGGGTTTTTAAATTTTTTGCAATGTAGTTATCTGCTTTTAAACATTTGTACATCACTGTGATTTTATCTAATTCTAAGTAAGTATTAACTTTCATACTTAATTTTGATGTTGTGATTTTGAATTGTTTCGCTTAAAAAGTTCTCCCAATTGCATCAGTTTATAACCCCACAAAACCCAAATCCACCCTGTGACAGGCCCAAGAAGAAAGGCATAAGAATAGTAGCATTGGTAGGTCCCCAGTAAATGGCCCACCCAAACAACAAATAGTGAAACTCAAAGCTAACAAATCCCACCAATATGTTCAGCTCTTATAATCAATCTCTTAATTTCCCACTCTTTATGCAGAACATAGAACAGAAGGATACCAGGCTCTAAGAAAATCCCCTAGCATGCAAGATGGAGGTCAAACCATCAGAAATAGGGAGGAGGAGGAAACGGTCACCATGACAGGAGAGAAAATGTCCATAGAACCTGAGAGAAAAAAAAGAGAAGCTACAGCATCCATACAACAAGAATAAGATGCTATAACATGAACATTCACAGCACAAAAAAGTTCTTAGAAATTAAAAACATGAGAACAGAAACTAAAAACTCAATAGGTAGGAAAAGAAGGTTGAGAAAATAAAAAAGCAGAGCAAATGACAACAATATAAACAAAATAAGAAAAAAAATGAGAGGATTAGTCAAAGATATCCAAATGGAAATCACAGAAATTCCTGAAAGAAAGAGGAAATAGAAGTGAGGAAATCATTACTATAGTAACATTTCTCAAAACTATAGGAATGGGTTTCCAAGACTGAAAGGGCTTACTGAATGACCATCCTTTTAGAGTAAAATGGATCCACATAAAGGCACAGCAGAGTGAAATGTTAAGACACTGGAAACAAAGAGAAGTTTCTACAAGCTTCCAGAGAGAGGAAAGAAAAACAAGCCATGTGGAAAGAATCAGAATCAAATAGCATTGAAATTCTCAACAACAATGCTAGAAACCAGAACACAATATTGGTTTTCCTTCAAAACTCTGAGCAATAAATGATTTCCAATTTATGTACACACAGCCAAACTACCAGTCAAGTATGAGGATAGAATAACTGCATTTTTAGACAAGTCTCAAAAATTTTACTTTCCACTTCAGAAAGCCACCAGAGGATGTGGTACATCAAAATGAAATGAAGCCATGAAAGAGGAAGGTGTGAGATACAGAAAAACAAAAGATCTGACACAGGTGAGATGTTGATGAAGACTCCCGAAGGTATAGAGAGCTCAAAGTGAAAACTGTGTTAGGTGCTCCATCCCGACCAGATCACTGCGAGTCAAGAGAATACATGGAGGGCTATCCATCATGCCTTCCTTCTGCAGTTCTGATGGGTTTTCATCCCGAGGAAGCTACCTGAAGATGTTCTCCACCAAAACAGAGGAGAAAATCAAGAAAGAGGAAGACATGAGAACCAGGAAATAGGGAATCAAATCTAGGAGAAAAGCGAAAGGAATTTCAAAGGCTGAGAGCACAGAGAAGTGTCAGGATGACAGCTGGTCAGGAGGCCTGGGAAACAGCCACTGCAGATAGGAGGGAAAGAAGGTCTGTCTCCAGAAGGTAAGAAAAGAGTCAGAACTGACGCACCGCCTAAGTTGTTATGAAAGGCCCTGGGAAAGTGTGGTAAGACTTAGAAGACAATAAGCACAAAGAAAACCAAGCATATGAATAAACAAGGCAATTACTGTAAGGCAAAGAAAAACAAAGTTGGAAAAGAAATTTAACCAGAGTATACCACAATGTTTAGATGTGGATAAGGATTACATGGCATAATCAAGTAAACACTGACTATTGATTTCACAAAGCATTGAAATATGTGTATTTGGGAGAAGGGTAGATGACAGGGCAAGAGTAATAAATCATTATCATAATAGAAGCCAATAGATAGGATCAAAAGTTGATTTGCGAAAAAATAGCATATCTACCTATTATTTAAAAATACGGAAGTGGGTGTGTGCCAGGAAAAAAGAAAAACCAAAAGCATGTGCATGTAAATTTTTGCTATGTAATAAACCACCACCAAACTTAGTGGCTTCAAACAGACTTTTTTTTGTGTGTGTCATAACTCTATAGATAAGCTGGGCATTACTTCTGGTTTGGGCCAGCTCAGCTGAACCCTGTGGTCAGCTGGTGAGCTTAGCTGAGACTAGAGGGTCCAGAATGTTCTCATTCATCTGATGGTTGGTTCCGGGTCAGCTAGGGTGATGGTGATGATTTAGCCATCTGTGTCTCATCATCCAGGCAGCTGGCCCAGGCTCTTTCATATAGTCCTTACAGGGTTTGTAAGAGCACCATGAAAGGGCAAACTCAATGCATATGCAGTTTTTCATGGCTTGTTTTACATGTGCTAAAGTTCCATTGGCCCAACCAAATCACATTGCTAAGCCCAGATTCAAATGGAAAACTAGACTCTGTCATGATGGTTAAGAGCTGCAAGATCTCATTGCAGAAGGATGTAAATACAAGGATGGAAAGCATATGTAGTATAGGCATCAAAAGTAGTTGTCTCTGCATAATGGACCTGAGGAAGTGAGGAAGGGACAGGAGACGTGGGTAAGGGGATTGAGGAGAGCTGGGATGTCTAGGTACTTTATAATAAACACTTTAGTACTATTTTATTGTACTGTTTTGCAGAGTCAATTTTAGTTTTGTACGTATTTTTTTGCACTTACCTCTAAAGACCTTTTAAGTAACATTTGTAACAGCATATATACAAGTTTATACCTAGTTTTTAACTTTTCTTTCAAAAACACTAATTCAAAAAGTTATATGTACCCCTATGTTTACTTCAGTATTATTTATAATAGGCAAGATATGGAAACAACCCAAGTATCCATCGATAAATGAATGGCTAAGGAAGATATGATACACAGACCCCCCCACACACACTGGAATATTATGCAGCCACACAAAAGGATGAGATTGTGCCATTTGTGACAACATACATGGACCTGAAGGGTATTATGCTAAGTGAAATAAGTCAAACTGAGAGAGACAAATACCATAGGATTTCACTCATGTGGAATCTAAAAAAATAAATGAATAAGTAAACAAACTAAAAGCAGAATCAGACCTATAAATACAGAGAACAAGTTGATTGCCAGAAGGAGGGGATGTGCAAAATGAGTGAAGGAGAATGAGAGATATAGGCTTCCAGTTACAGAATGAGTGAGTCACAGGAATAAGAGGCACAGCACAAGGAAGATAGTCAGTGATATTGTTAATAGGGTTGGATGGCGACAGAGGGGGTGAATATAGCAGAATGTATAAACTATGTGTACACCTGAAAACTACAGTAACATTGTGTATTAACTGTACTAAAACCAAAAATGGTTTTCTTTGTGTTTACATAGGCTTTATGGGAATCTATTTTGATGGCTGTATAATATTTTATCAGCTAGGTAAACCATAATTTATTAACCATTCTAGTCTTTACTACTATAAATAGTGTTGTAACAAGCACCTTTTTTGCATTAAAACCATTTACAAAAGTATTATATTCTTAGTATAGAGTCTTGGGAATAGGTTTTTTTTTTTTAAATTTTTAATGTTGATTTATTTTTGAGAGGGGAGCAGAGAGAGAGGGAGACACAGAATCCGAAGCAGGCTCCAGGTTCATGAGCTGTCAGCACAGAGCCTGATGCAAAGCTCAAACTCACAAACCGCGAGATCCTGACCTGAACTATAAAGTCCAGCGCAATGGACTGAGCCACCCAGGCGCTCCAGGAACGGGTTTCTTAGATAAGAAAGTATTTTAATGCTTTTTGAAAAATATCTGTTTACATATATGTACATATGTTATCTTCCAGAAAATTTGTCTCACTTTCCCATTAGAAATATATTCTAATAACCAGTCATACCACATCCTTGCCAGCATTACATTTGTGTATGTGGATGTAACACGTCTATTATTTCATTTTTTATAACTATATGTATCATTAATTTGATAAAGATACAATTAATTTAAATAAAAGGGAGGGAGTAATCAATAGTGTCAGATCCCTTGGAGTACCAAGTAAGAAAAAGGTTAGATGTAGAAACTCCCGACCTTGGGGGAATTTAGTGAGGTCTATGAGAGTAGGTTCAATGCAGCAAAGGCGATGGCACATAGATGGAAGTGAAAAATGAGAAGGAGAAGCACTAAAGACAAACTAGAACTTACAAGAAGCAAGATCATAAAGTGAGGGAGAAAGATAGGGTACTGAGCATGGGGAAGGGCTGGTTTTATACACAACGTGTCAAACCACCAAAGCCAGAATGAAATCTGTCCAACCATCCACCTGTCCATCTGTCATCTGCCTTTGCCTCTGTCTCTCTCGCTCTGTTTTCCTAATGATCCTGTCTGGAATCATTTCAAAATGTCAATTTCTTAAATACCCACTGGGCTCAGTGTTCACTCAGGGCTATTATCTCAGCCGGTGGTTCTCAAAGTGTGGTTCGCTGACCCCTAGGGACCCGCAAGACCCTTTCAGAGGACCCCCGTTCAAAATTAATTTCATAATAATGTATCATTTGCCTTTTTCACTGTGCCGACATCTGTCCTGATGGTGCACAGACAGTGATAGGGAGCCCGCTGGAGCTTTAGCATCAGGACAGTAGCACCAGCACTGACCTGAGCCGAGTCCTCACGGTTCCCCTCACTCCAGCACAGCAGCGGCTTAAAAATGCTGGTTTGGGTTCAGAACGTTCACGATGAACAAGAAGTTACTGATTGGGTGGTGTTGACCCTTGAGACCACCTTTTTAAAACTAATCTGTGGAACAAAATGAGAAGTACACATAAACTTTGTACAGCTGTTGGACTTGAGAACAGAACTCCCTTTTCCACCGGGCACCAGCTTCACCTGAAAGCATAACTGACAGGCAGATATTAAGATTCAGATATGGGTGGGGCGCCTGCGTGGCTCAGGCGGTTAAGCGTCCGGCTTTGGCTCAGGTCATGATCTCACAGTTCGTGGGTACGAGCCCCGTGTCGGGCTCTGTGCTGACAGGTAGCTCAGAGCCTGGAGTCTGTTTCACATTCTGTGTCTCCCTCTCTCTCTGACCCCCCCCACCCCCACTCATGCTGTCTCTCTCTCTCTCAGAAATAAAAATTTAAAAAAAAAAACATTTTAAAAAAAGATTCAGATATAGGTATTTTGGAGTCATTTTCCTGAAATGAACAAAATGAGCCTATCCTAACTAGAGTATTTGTGGCCAAGGATAAAATTACAAGTTTCAGGTTTAAGATTAGAATTTTGGAAGACTAGTATCCACCACCATGAGCCTAACAGTAATAAAGGGTTTTTTGATGAGATTTGAGGTGAAATAGACAAATGTGATTTTTTATGCTGCTTAATGTTAATATTTGAATATCTCCATAACTCAATGACCCAACATTTCCCAGGTAACCAACGCGTGATATTACAAAGTCATGCCCAGTAAAAGAACCAATCAAAATACAAGGAAGAATAATAATTTTTAGCGTAGCAGTTTGAAAAGTTTACTGATACCCTACACTGCAACTGACCTTTAAGGAATTAACCACTTTCTAATTTGGGGGGTAGAATAAAAGAAGCATAGTCACAATTATTTAAAAGCTATCAAAATACCACCCTTTTTCCAACTATGTATCTGTGTGCAGCTAGATTTTCTTCATATATTTCAACCAAAAGAACTATTGCAACAGATTGAATCAGAAACAGATGTGAGATTCCAACCAAATATTAAAGAGACTTTCACAATATAAAACAATGCCACTCTTCTCATGACTTCTTTTAAATTTTGGAAAATATACTTTTCATAAAATTATGTTGTCTGTGTTAACATATTAATAGACTTATTATTTTAAAATAAATTTGTAAATATTTTAACATCTCAACATTAATTTCTAATATTAGTAGCTATCAATAGCTATAATCCGTATAAACAAAAGCTCTTCATGTCCTCAATAATTTTTCAGAATAGAAAGGGTTTTGGAGCACCTAGGTGGCTCAGTCGGTTGAGCAATTCAACTCTTGGTTTTGGCTAAGATCATGATCTTACAGTTTGTGAGTTTGAGCCCCTCATCAGGCTCTGTACTGACAGTGCAGAGCCTGCTTGGGATTCTTTCTCTCCCTTTCTCTCTGCCCCTCCTGCACTTGCACTGTCTCTATCTCTCAAAATATACGGATAAACTTTAAAGAATACAAAGTATTTTGAGACCAAAAAGTTTGAGAACTGCTAACCTAAGCCTTCTGATCACCACAGTGGACAATGGTTACTGACATTCAGAATGGAGACTTTGGGATACTAAGGACTGCCATCAGCAATTTTTTTTTTTTAAACAGAGGAGAAAATGGATTCAGAATTCGTATTCTGACTGTGGACTTATACAGTTCTCACATTAACATCCGTTTAGATTATTGGCTAATTGGTGTCTGCCTGGACAAGAAGTTTCTTGTCTGAATATGTTTCTTCATTTATAAAATGGAAATAAGAGTTGCTTCCCAAGGAAGCCATAATTTCTTTACTCTGATGAAAGCAGAAGGCAGTCATTCCTTGAAACCTTTCTACCATAATTTAATTATTCATCTCCAGGCCCTCAAGGTCTTTCTTGTCTGCTAATATTGGTAATTATCTCCGTTAGCCAAATTCAATATGTGGTTTCTATTTTTAATTGCTCCGGAGTATAGGAAGGAGTAATTGGTAAGTGTTGCCCAAGTACCCTGAAGATGAAAAGCACTATGTAATTATCACCATGGGAAAATTACTTTCCATGTACTTGGCTAAAATAACTACTTGGGCTTGCGGAATTAAATTTTAACCTTAAGGACTTCTGGTACGAACATGCTAATATAGGTTTAGCATTTTTCTGTTTCTTCTCTTTTAAATCACAGAAAAATATCAAGAAAGATGACCAAATCAGTGAACTCAGTGTTCAGCAAAATTGAGAGCCAATACCCATAGCTTTGAAATATGAATCAGAGCTGCTCTGACTGCTGAGACTAGACAGAAGCCACAGAGGTGGAAATGAGATGTGAGGCCCAGAAGCAACAGGGTCCAGAAAGCACGAGGGAACAGACCTTCCTACGGGGAGGGACTCCCCTGGGAGGGGAGGTGCGCGTCTCCTCTTATTGGTGGATTTTGGGGGTCAGGGCTGCTTTCAGCCGTCCTCCTGGAACCTGATTTATTTTAAAGTAGCGGAGCAAGTGGTCAACACAAACAAACAGGAGCTGCAGGCTTCACTTTGCTAGGGCTGCTGTAACAAAGCACACAGACGGGGCAGCTTAACCAGAGTTTACTGTCACCGTTCTGGAAGCTGGAAGTTCGAGATCAAGATGTCAGGGGGGTGTGAAGAAGAGAATCTGCTCCATCCTCTCCCCCAGCTTCTGGTGATTTGCAGGCAGTCTTTGGCGTTTCTTGGCCTGTAGAAGCATCACTCTGATCTCTGCCTTCACCTTCAAAGGGTGTTCTCACTGTACACATGTCTCTGTGTCCAAACTTCCTTTTGTCAGGACACTGGGTCCTTCGGATTAGGACCCATCCTAACGAGCTGATCTTAGCTAGGTACATCGTAGTGACTCTATTTTCAAATGAGTAACCATTCTAAGATAGTGGGGGTTGTACTTCAACAAGTGAGCTTGTGGGGTGCACATTTCACCCCACAACACTGTACATCCAACAAGCACTCTGTTTCTACCACCCTGGAAGAGAGAGACTTCAAGTAGTAAAACCTGAAGGGTGTTAGCCTTTCTCCACAAGTCAAATGGCTGTGCTTTGTAGTATGAAGTGGGGCACCTGGGTGGCTCAGTCAGTTAAGCGTCTGACTCTTGATCTCAGCTCAGGTCATGATCTCACAGTTTGTGAGTTTGAGCCCTGCATCAGCCTCTGCTCTGACAGCATGAAGCCTGTTTGGAATTGTCTCTCTCTCTCTCTCTCTCTCTCTCTCAAAATAAATAAACTTAAAAAAAAAAAAGTAACTTGAAGTAATTCCTCTCTGTGTGGTTATCTCATCAATGGATGCACAGTTACATTTGATCGACTTTTTTTCCCAACTTTTAAGGACTGTGTTTTCATTTTGATTTACTTTTTCTTGGTTAAGTAAAACCGACCTGTTTCCAAGGTTAAATCTACAAAACATAATATTCATATTCATAGGTATTGAGTTTGCATCCCTGCCCCCATCTNTTTTAATTAAAAAAGAATTTAATCTGAGCACACACGTGTACTTAGGTTCCCATCACCCCCATTCATTCAATAAATAGTGGCATACTCAACTCTTCTCCAGCTTGCTTTTTCAGTTGATCATGTATTCCGGACACCACAGCCTGGTAATAAACACATGTTGTTCTTTCGTTTTATAACTGCCCAGCAAGCCGTTGTGTGGATGCACCATGGTGAATTCTCTTATCAATGGATTTTGGGATTGAGTTCCAGTTTTTTGTTGTTGCAAATAGTGCCACAGTAAATATTGTTGCATACTCCTTTTTGTACTTTGCCAGCGTCTTGGGGCTTGCTTTTATCACAAGTGTTGAAAAATACGGCCTCGTATTTCCTGCTGGCTCTGTCTCCCTCTCCACAGACCTCCTGCTTCCTCTGTCCTGTTATCCCCATTCTGTTCAAGTTGTAGAGTAGCGCAGCAGTTCTCTTTTAAAATTTTTAAAAAATATTTATTTAGTTTTAAGAGAGAGAGAGAGAGAGAGTGAAGGAGGGACAGAGTGAGAAGGAGACACAGAATCTGAAGCAGGCTCCAGGCTCTAAGCTGTCAGCACAGAGTCCCATGCAGGGCTTGAACCCACAAACCGTGAGATCATGACCTGAGCTGAAGGTAGAGCTTAACCAACTAAGCCACCCAGGGAGGCCCCCCAGCAGTTCTCTTTAACATGCAGCTTTGTCTTGGGAGAGATCTTGGGTTGGTTAATTTTGAGGGTTGATAGGGCCACACCATCCAGCCCTAACGGCCACATGTAGCTGGCCTTCCGCACAAACTGGACCGACAGAGCACCCTCCCAGTGTGGGCACCGCCCTCCGAGGGGCCTGCTGAGCTTCTGTGAGCGTCTACTGGTGAGTGAGGTCCTCCAGCTTGCAGACGCCCCAGCGGAATCTCATCTTCACCCTGCTCCCCCCACTCCTGCATGGAAACCGGTACCACCAATCTTGCAGCTCTCAGAGATTTGTTCCACCTGCTGGTATTTCGACATCCATAGGAACACCTTGCACCTAGTTTTGTCAGTGATGCTGTTGGTCAGTTCTTTGGCTTTACTCACAACTTCATTCTTGATTAGAAGAAACGCAAATTGGGGCATCGGGGGGCTCAGTCGGTTAAGAGTCCGACTCTCGTTTTTGGCTCAGGTCGTGACCTCACAGTTCCTGAGATTGATACCCATGCAGTCTGCTTGGGATTTTCTCTCTCCCTCTCTCTATGCTCCTCCCCCCCCCTCAGGGAAATGCAAATTAAAGCCAAAAAGCCAAACCAAGAATATATAGGAAGTCTTTGTATGTTCTTACAATTTTTTTCCTTTTTTTTGAAAAGTTTATTTATTTGGAGGGAGAGAGCAAGAGTGGAGGGAGGGGGCAGAGAGATAGAAGAGAGAGAATCCCAAGCTGGCTCCACGCTGTCAGCGCAGAACCCGACTCAGGGTCCATCCCTTAGGTCATGACCTAAGCCGAGATCAAGGGCTGGACACTTAACCAACTGAGCTACTGACTGGCTCAGTCAGTAGAGCACACGACTCTTGATCTCAGGGTTGTGTGTTTGAACCCCACATTGGGTACAGAGATGTCTTAAAAATAAAATAAAATATTTTTTTAAATTACCAAAAAAATTGAATTAAAATCCTTTTTCAACTTAATAGTTTGACAAAAATCTGAAAGTTTGGTAATACACACTTTTCTGGGGGGTTTGTTTAGCGAGGGAGGGGCAGAGAGAGAGACAGAGAATCCCATGCAGGCTCTGTGCTGTCAGCACAGAGCCCAATATGGGATTTGAACCCACGAACCGTGAGATCATGACCTGAGCCAAAGTTGGACACTTACGTGACTGAGCCAGCCAGGCGACCCTGATAATACACACTTCTGACAAGGTTGTGGGAAGCCAGTCTCTCTCATATGTTGCTAGTAGGAATATAAACCAGTACAACCCCTGTGGAAGACAATTTGACAAAATACATCAAATTTCAAATGTCTTCACACCTTTTGGCCCAGCAACCCAACTTCCAGGAATTTATATACAAATGCATGTGCATATGTGTGAAGTGATGTATGAACAATATTATTCAACATAGTGGTGCTCCTGATAGTGAAAGTTTAGAGGCCATCCAAACTAGTTTAGATTGTCAGCAATAGAAACTGGTTTAAGAAACAATCTGTGCCCATTTAATGAAGAGGACGAAGAAGCTCTCTATATAAACAGAAACAGTAAGATCTCTAAGATATTAGAAAAGATACAGAACAATGTATACATATACCATTTTTGTAAACAAAAAACTAACGGGGGATGGGATGCCTGGGTGGCTCATTCTGTTAAGTGTTCATGACTTCAGCTCCGGTCATGATCTTACTTTCCGTGGATTTGAACCCGGCATCAGGCTCTATGCTGACATCTCAGAGCCTGGAGCCTGCTTCCAATTCTGTGTCTCCCTCTCTCTCTGCCCCTCCCCCATTCACACTCCGTCTCTCTCAAAAAATAAACAAACATTAAAAATTAAGGGGGGATAAAATATATATTCATGTTTACATATATCTGCATAAGTATATTCTGGAAAAAACATACAAAACTAGTAAATAGGAAATTGGGAGAGTGAAGCATAGGGTCAAGTGTGCGAGGAAGAATTTTCACTGAGCACTGAGCATTGTTTGAATTCTTGAATCATGTGAATGTATTACCTAATCAGAAATGTGAAAACACAGGGGTGCCTGGGTGGCTCAGTCAGTTAAGTGTCTGACTTCGGCTCAGGTCTTGAACTCATGGTTCATGAGTTCGAGCCCCTCATTGGGTTCTGTGCTGGCACCTCATAGCCTGGAGCCTGTTTCAGATTCTATGTCTCCCTCTGTCTCTGCCCCTCCCCCACTCATGCTCTGTCTCTGTCTCAAAAATAAATAAAAACTATTAAAAAAAAATCTTTAACAAAAAATTAAAAAACATGTGAAAACATAAAAAGTCCGGAAGCTTATTTCATCAATATATGTGTTAGCATCTGACCTTAGACTTTGTGTAGAATAAGAGCAAACAACTGGGTGTGATCTCGCTGCTTCTAAGTTCATCCAAGAAGTGGACGTAATGTCATTAAAATTCAGTGTTGGCCAAGCTTGCATCGTGGAATTGGAATCAGATTCCTCTGGGCTGTGATAGTGCCATCGTATGAGGTCAGAGGTGACCTCGGGGAGACCGATCAGCTAGACAAGTGGAGTTAAGCCTCCCACACGCACATCATCGGCCACCATGAGGAAGGTGTGGAGTCCCCGGGGACAGAATGGACTGGGATGCACAGAACACTGAGGCAACCAGAGTGCACAAACCCAAGCATGTCTCTGGAGGGCCAGAAAAGGGGAAACGCATTTTCAGAGCAGCTTTCTGATAGAGTGGTGCCTGTGCCTTCATCGTCCTTATTTCCCCATGTAAATGTCACTGTGAGCCTGATGACGGGATGTGGTCATGTGCCAGTCCCTGCTGGGCAGCTCCCCCGCCCTGGGTCCGCCCGCCTGTGAAGTGCCTGATTCGGTCTTGCAGTTCTGGTCATTACAACATCATCGTGACGATGCCACCACCCTTTTTCTCAGAACAATTTCAAATGTAATTATTTTATCAGGAAATATATTTACATGGCTTGAAAATAAAACATGTTTCCTTTAGCCTGTCCTCAGAGGATGAGATTTCAAGCCACTGCCCTGCTTTCTTCTTTGTTTTGGAGGCGGTGGGTCATCGTTTCTCAGAAGAGGCCCTTCCCGGTGGGATCCAGAGCAGACAGACCCACGGGGTGACTGCCTGCCTTTCCTGGAGATCCTGTTCCTATTGATACAATGAATCTGAATAAACAGTCCACACCAAGGTAATAGCAACTTAACCCTCTCCCCTTCCCTGTCCTGTTTCAAAGAAGGAGGAGTAAGGAGGTGGGGAGGGGGAGGGTGCCACTTAATTCCATCAGAATCAAGCTGTAATAGTAAAACTGCAGTAAAATTTTTAGGTGAAACTTCCCATCTGGAAAGGCAATACGGGAGGTGCGTGGAAACACTCACGCCTAACTTTTGCCCCTTATATCACATGCCTAATTAGAGGAGGGAAATAGCGAGTGGCCTCCATAAGCGTGGTGGCAGCTGGCTCTGGTTAACCTGCAGGTGGACATTGCCAAGGGGCACGAAGGAGAAGACTGAAAGCTGGCCGGCCACGATGGGGTGATGCTGCGGAAGATCCCAGGGTAATCTACATGAGTGTAGAACACGGCTTGCCCGGACGCCTCTGTCTACCATGCTGGTGCCCTCATTTATCCATTGCTTCGCCCAGCTGTCACCAGGCTCCCGTCCTCATTGGCAAAAGCCTCAGCCAGAGACTGCCAGCAGAAAAAAGGAAGAGGAGGGATATTGTCATTGAACAGCCATCTTCCCTGACCAGCCCAGCCCACTGGGACGTGCCCCTCCTTTGAGCTCTCCAGCCTGGACCACAGTGGCCAGGGCTGCCACAATGTACAATTCCAGAAGGCAGCATTCATGTGGCATTCCTGTGCATACCCAGGCTGGCTTTGTTCAGTATCTGTATATGATTTGTCTTCCTACCTCGGCTAGACTACTCCAAGTGGGCCAGGACATGTTTCTAAATCTTTTTATATACCAAACCACCTAGCATTAAACCCAGCTTGGTAAATATTTGCTGATGGGTGGACAATCCAGAAATGGGGTCATCAACCCTGAATCACAGATAAAAGGACTATTTAATCTGGCAAGAGCCTTTATTTTAGAACTCCGCAAACCTGATTCTGCCCAGCTTTGACATCTGGTGCTAATGTTAGTCATTTAGAAATGTGACCTGTTGTGATACAGGGCGTCTCTGAGCAGCAGTGTGACATGACCCACAGTGGCTTTCTGCCCCTGCAACTGTCAGTTTCCTCCTTTCTAAAAGGGTTCCATTTTGAGCAGGAACTTCACGAGCCACAGGGGGAACTGACGTGCTCTGCAGATCCCAGAGTGGGGTTTGGATTAGTCATGGGCATAACCACTGTTTGTGCAGTCACAACGCAGCCAAGGCTCACATTTCTCCCAGAGTCCCACAGTGTTTCTCTGAGTGACTTTCTTGAAGCATGAGGCCTCAAAACCATACTTGAATACCTCTCCTCTAATGTAAGAGTTTGAGAAACTAAATTATACCTTATTGAGCCCTTTCAAGCCTGCGTGCTTTCATCTGCCCACTGGCACCCGGTGAGAACCCTTCCAGACACTTCTGCGGCGTTGTCTATGTGCCGGGCTGCCTGCCGGAAATGAATGAGAAGCAGTGGGAGAAACCCACGAGCAAGATGCCGAATGGAGAACGGGAGGCCTGGAGATTTCAGTCAGTAGTTTGTTGGGTGGCTTTGAGCCGGTTATCCCTCTATGCTCCAAGATGCAGGACAGAAACAAGAAGAAGATGGTGGCCCACCCTGCCATCCAGGGGACACTTGTCCTGAGCCACACGTCCCTTTGGGGGGTGAGAACTAGAGATCCAGGATGGGGGAGGCCTGCACGGAGCTACCGGCCTTTCCCTGATGCCCTCGGCCTGGGTGGTTGAGGCTGGGAGTCACCTGTGACATAGAACAGAGGTGGTCATGTTTTTCCAGGGTGGAGGCTGAGTCTGGGGTTGTTCCCACGACACAATCCCCTAAGCCCTCTGGTTCTGAAACTAATTGTCCGGATTGATGAATTGATTCTTCTTTCCCTAGACTGCCAAACTCCACATGCCTAAGGTGAGAAGGACCGCTGTTAGCAAGGCGCTGACAGCTTCCTGGGAGGGCAGTGGTGGTGATGGGGGCTGGGGAGGGGGGACTAGCACTGGCCCGGGAGGCCTGGCTTCAGTCAGTTCCACCCTCAGCTCACAGAGTGACCTTAGGCCTTCTGCTGGGCCTCAGTTTCACCACAGGTGCAATGAGGGAACCCCAGGG
Source organism: Crocuta crocuta (assembly GCF_008692635.1). NCBI lineage: Eukaryota > Metazoa > Chordata > Mammalia > Carnivora > Hyaenidae > Crocuta > Crocuta crocuta. The sequence continues at coordinate 14,154,285 of NW_027551571.1, forward strand.
TCCCTCTCAGCTCCGAGCTGTGAGGACTTGTTTGCCTTTCCTTGTCTGTCAGGCCACCTTCCTTCCTGCCTCTTCTCTGTTTTCTCATTCTTTCCCTGTCCTTGCACATGGGAGACCTCCAGTCTTCTTCTAGCTGGTTTGGGCTATTTTGCTGACGTGAGTCATGGTTTCCTCAGTGGACAAAGGGAGTGTGTTGGAATGAGTGTGTTTAAGAGCTCGCTCAGCCCTGAGGCTCTGGCCTTCCTGGGATCCCATGGTATAAAGTCCCATGCAGGCTGGGGCACCTCCGTTCGCCCACCACACGGGCACCGTCCCTCAGATGCTCCAGCCGCCACTGACCTACTCCTCCAAATTTCTCAGGAGGATTCCATGGACATGGCTTAGCCTGAGGCCAACAGGCAGAAGCTGTGGTAGCTTTTTTCTGTGTCCACTTGATTAACAGTTTCTGCATATTCAAACACCACTCTAGGTATTGCAGTGAAAGAATTTAATAGCTATGATTAAAGTCCATAATCAGTTGACTTGACATAAAATAGATTATCCTAGATAATCTGGGTGGGCTTGATTCAATCAGTTGAAGAGCCTTAAGAGCCAAGCCACAGCTTCCCTGAGGAAGAAATTCTACCCGCGGATAGCATCTCCACTTCATGCCTGGAGTTCTAGTCTTCCTGGTGGCCTTTCCTACAGATTTGCCCAGCCAGCCCTACAATCACATAAGCCAATTCCTTACCATAAATCACTTAATATATACTTCCTACTTACTCTGTTTTTCTGGTTGGGCCCTGACTTAATATACTGTCCTCTGCCACCTCTGGTCTGATCTGTAGTCTTCAGATTATTTCTGGAAAATATGAATCAGGTCCCCCTGTTTCTCTAGCACAGGCCCTCATAATTTTGACAATGCATATCAAACAGCTCCTACCTCTGCAGAATAAGTTTGTCCCTACTCACAGGTACATTCTGGACAAGATAAAATGATGCCTTTAAAGCCTCATAAGTACTTGATCTTGGAATTCTTTTACACGTTGTTTACCTATTGTTGTTACTAATGGCAGAAGCTTCTTTTTTTCTTTTTTAATTTATTTCTAAGAGAGAGAGAGACAGCATGAGCAGGGGAGGGTCAGAGAGAGAGGGAGACACAGACTCCGAAATAGGCTCCAGGCTCTGAGCTGGCAGTCAGCACAGAGCCCAACGCGGGGCTCGAACCCACGAACCGCGAGATCATGACCTAAGCGAAAGTTGGACGCTTAACCGACTAAGTCACCCAGGTGCCCCTAATGACAGAAGCTTCTAAAACATCTTCCTGAGAATGGACTACTCCACCACCTTCACCATTCAATTTTACAGCTATTCTGAAACATCCAAAATGAAGACAAATAGCCAAGCATAACCAAGCATGCAAATCTCCGGGGAGTACAAGGATCCGGTGCCTGTGAGCTACAGCAATCCTGCAAATTAGGAAAGTCTACAGAATTGTGGATCTCAGGCGAGTGAAAGCAAAGAACCCAGAGTCCTCTGCCTTTTTGTTTCCAATATCTGAGCTTTTAAGCATCTCTCTCTTCATCTTGTGAATATGAACTTGCCAAACACCTGGACTATACTTTTTTAAAGTAATAAATAATGCAGATTTTGTTAACATTGTCCCTGGGTGAGCAGGGGATGGGCAGGATGTGTTTATCTTTTTCATACAGTTCATAAAATTGAGAATATTGCCCTCTGAAGTCCAAGAGAAACATAATGAGGTCAGCAGCTCCTTCTATTGGGTTGGGAAAACAAGACCGGGCCGGGCTGGGGAATGGCGGGGTGGGAGGTGAGGGCATCCCTTGCAGCAATGATGGACACCAGTGAAAATTACATAGAAGACCAGCAAAGTTTGCTGGAGCCTTCCTTCTACTTCAGACCATCCCAGGCCTTGGGTGTTCAGGGCTTGCTGAAGCACGGTGATTATGAGACTCTGAAAAGGCTCCTGGCCCTCCGGTGTGCAGCCTCGAAGGGAAGCCAGGCCAGCTAGTGCTGAACCCGTCAAATCTAATCTTCAGCAGGCAGCTGTATCCTTCTTGCTTCGGCCTGTGCTGACACATAAGAGGGACTGGCTGCTTCCTATAAGGAACTTCTGATCACTCAGCCAGTGTGCAGACTATATTGGGGCAGCTGCTGAGGGCCTTTCTGGGCCTGGCAGAAGGGCATCTACACAGGCTGCCAAGCATGAGGTGTACCCTGGTCTCTTGCAGGCTGTGCTGTGGCGCGGACTCATCCTTCTACCCGCACAGCATAGAAGCGGGCAAAGGGAGCTCAGCTCAGAGCGAGGAAGGGCACTCTTGGCCATCCTCAGGCTCTGCCCTTAAAGCTGGCGGTGAGTTTCTGCTCCAGAGACCCAGGGGCCACAGCTGGTGTAGCAGTTCCATGTGATGCGGCTTCCCTGGCCTTTGGGAGATGGGAGATGAACCTGGAGAGTTGTGTGGCGGCTACATGTTATATTTCACAACATGAATTGGGGGTGATGGTTTGGAAAAATATTAATGTGCTTTTCCCTATTGCTTTTCTGAATATGGAACGTGCTCTAATCACCCTGAAGCATTCATTTACATGAAGAAGATTAAGATTTTTCTAGAAAAACTATGAGAAAGAAGGCATCAACATATATCTTTTGATATCCAAAATAAGATTTTATAGCTTTATATTGAAACACTAGAGAGAAAGAGATAGAGAAATACAGTAACTGTACATACTCAAAGTGTACTATTTGATGAGTGTTGACATACGTATGTATACCTCTGTGAAGCAGTCATCACAATCAAGACAGTGAACATATTCATCACCCCCAAATGTTTCCTCGCTCCCCCAACTCAGTTCCCAGGCAACCACCAATTTGCTTTCCATCACTATAGATTAATTTGTATTTTCTAGAATTTTATATACATGGAATCAGACAATATTTACACATGCTTTGTTTGCATAATTATTTTGAGACTCACCCTTGTAGCTGCATGAATCAGTGGGTCATTCCTTTTTGCTGCGGAGTAAGATTCCATCGAATAGATGTCCCACAATCTGCTTATTGGTATATATCCTAAAGGACATGCAAGACATTCGCATTGGGAAGGACGGAGTTGCCTCTAAAGAAGGGTGCTATGTCGTCAGGGAATAGGGAAGAAAGGAGACTTATTTTTCATCACTCTAAGGCCTTTTGTATTTTTTGAAATTGTGCGGCATTTGCGGAAGCAGCCTTGACTTCAGACCCCAGCTGCATGGATTAGAAATGTGTCCCAGTCTTTCCCCTTGAGGGTCTTAGATGCAGGGGCAGCCACTTTAGGGCGAAAATGATAACAAGGGGAAGAGGCAGGGATGGAGGTCAGAGTGTGCTCCAGAGTGGCAGAGTGCTGGGTGGATGGAGCAGGGCAGGGGCTGGGAAGTCATGGCAGAAGTTTGGAAAGGCTTGTGGGAGCCGGGATGAGGCTGAGCCGGACAAGGAGCATCGGGCAGTGCTTTTTGCTTTGCAGTGAAGTCTGACCTGCTCACTTCTTGGTCTGAGGATGGCAAAGATGACATAGGTCCCAGGGGCCTTTAACCCCACCCAGAGGAAATCTCTTTCTGCCTAGACTCTGCCCTACCATTTTAGGCTTATAAATGGATGTAAAGAGACCCCTCCCCCCTCCTCACAAGGGGCCTGCGGGGGAAATCCCTGCATGGGCTGGACCGCTAAACCCTCTGCTTTTCCAGCTCTTAAAGATTTGGACTCCATAATAACAGGGCTTTGCTACAAAGAACAAAAAAGCCAGCATGTGTTGCAAATTCATGATCAACATATGGTAGTAGTTAATAGCACGCTGTTGTTTGCTGTGTGATTCCAAATTCCTCCAGCCTCCTGAATTCTTCTCCATGCTTCTACCTCCCTAGTCCCCCTCTCCAGGCCCTCTCATTTCCACCCGAAACTCTAGGATGACTCGGATCCCTACTTCTCCACCTCGCCCTGGCCACCCCACCCACTCCTAGTAGAAGATTTTCTAAGCAGTGAACAGGGTCTCAGCCCCAAATGCCACTCACTTTGTCAACCCATGGGCACATTTTCAGACAGATCTTTGGGATTTTTTACTTGCTTTGTTGGGGTTTCTTTTTGGGGAGTGAGGAGAAGGAACTTTTTAATAATTTTTTTCCTTCTTTTTGTTTCTCTTCTTTCCCGAAAACCAGCATTTCCTGGCTCAGTCCCTGGTGAAGAATCAACTGTTAAGTCCCGATAAAATCAAAAGGAAAGAAGTTAAAAAAGGAGTTTGTCCCACGACTGTAGCTATTTTTAAAAAAAATGTAAGGGTATTTTTTAAATATAAATTATAAGCAAAATCTTGCCTACTTCTTGAACTCTTTCAAGAGGTTTAAGCACATTTTTGTGATTTTTTGAGACAAGCACGGCTTGTATCTTCACTGTTGCATTATATGTGTCTGGTGCCTCATTCCAAAAGACAAATATAACCAGGGCCTCTTAGAGTTTCCAAGATATGAAACTGCCAGTGGCGGCTCATGTGACAGAACTGTCCCTCAGATGGACAGCCCACTATACCTCCTGCCAGAGCTTCCCCGCTGGAGACAGAAATACAGTGGCTGCCAGACATTCTTGTCTGGTATGTGGGCACATGCCCCTCGCCTCTCCAAATTGAACAGAAGTCATTTACACCAAATACTCAAGCCAAAGTGACTACTCAGTGCGTGGTCCTGCACCCCTGCGTCTGCTCCTCTCCCACCTCTGTTATCACGTGCTCAGGATCTCATCTCCAAAATGGGTTTTCCAAGTGTCCAAACTTTCTCTCCGCCTCCACTGCCATCGTGCCAGCCAAGCTGCTATCTTCTGTCAGCGGGAGTATGCAATAGCTTCCTCACTGGCCTCTCTGCTTTCCCCTGTGGCAGAAAAATGGATTGACAAGTTCTCTCTATAAATCTCTTTCTTTTGCTTCACTCCCTTGCCCCCTCCCACCCCCATTTCATTTTTCAAGTAGGCAGATTTTATAATTCCATGATCCTGGAAGTACAGAAAGGCTGTAAAGCAGCCTGTGTCTGTATTTGTAGGAGACTGGATCAGATGGCTTTTTGCTAGATGCCCTGGAGAATGTGGGGAGAGAGAGTGTGTCTATATCCAGCAGCAGAGCCACATACCTGAGACTTTTCCAGAGCGGGAAGGGAGAGACTTATATGGTTCCTGAGAGCAGTGAGGAGCCCGGCCAAGGTTCTAGGGAAGGAAGGAACTAGATCCGACAGCTTAGCAGCCTGGGGTGCCAACAAAGGGGATCTTTACTCATGGCTGGGGCACAAAATCATTGAGGGGACCATCCTTGTCTTGAACAGTTAGGGTACTTGCTGTAACCAAGTCAACCAGATGTCCTTGGCCAGCTTTCTGAGTGCCCATGGATTTCCTTGTGGTCCTGAAAGGGGAAGAGGTCTCAGTAATGACCTGTCAGGAAGGAAGGGGCTTACAGCAGAGTTAGGCTGAGTTATTAGAAATACAGTAATGTTTCCCGAAGACCTGAATGTGGATCAAGATTCATACCTATGATACACTTAGGGCCGTCCCAGTTTGCTCAGGCCAGAAAGGTCTCCCAGGATGTGAGACTTTTGGTACAGAAAGGCAATCTGGAATGAGTTGTTCTCCCTATCCAAAATTGCTTCTACAAAATGGTAAATTAAAACAAAAAATTCAGAAGCTCCTGAGTGGCTCCGTTAGTTAAGCGTCTGACTTGATTTGGGCTCAGGTCATGATCTCACAGTTTATGAGATTGAGCCCCTCATCAGGTTCTGTGCTGACAGCATGGAGTCTGGTTGGGATTCCCTCTCTCCTTCTCTCTGCCCCTCCCCTGACCTTCTCTCTAAAAATAAATAAAATAAACATCAAAAAAATATCAGATCATGTTACATCCCTTATTTTAAATCCAGATTCCTTACCGAAGCCTCCAAACCCCTCATAACCTGGATCTCACCTCCCTCCCTCTTCATCCCTTTCTGCCTTGGGATCATGTTGGGCCTCATCCCTCCCATCAGTCACCATTGTGCCATCAACAAGCCAGTTTTATTCCTCTCTCTCAATCTGTGGCCTCTTATTCCTTCTGCCTGGACTTTATTATTGTCTCCTGAGCCTTCCCAAGGCCACCTCCTCCCCTCCCCCAGATCCCAGCTCAGAAAATCCTTCTCATGCCATCCCCTTTAAGTAGTTTCCTCTACCTTGACCTCGGTCCCTCTCTCTAATATCATTCTCTTTAATTTGCCGCTGTATTTATCACATGCAGGAATTAGCGTGTCGGTGTACTGGTCTACCTCCCGTCTCCCACTTCGCGTAGAAGTTCCCAGATTCTAGGAAGTTCTCAGAGCTTTGCAGAAAGCTCAATAAAGAGCTGTTGCCTGACTGTAAGTTTTTGTAATTTTAATTTTCCTTTTTCTTTGTCTTATTTTACCAAAGAAAAACGGTGAATACACAGATTACATTTTTGAGACCAACACTTATTTTGATAGATCATATGAAAACCAGTCATTTGGGCTGCTTAGTGCTGGGGTTTATTAAAATAAGTATTGTTTTCTTCTTCTTGACAAACATTCTAACCTAGTTCCCTCTACTGTGATTCTTCTTTGGCATTCTCTCTCTTTTCTCTCTTTTCTTCTTTCTTTCTTTCTTTCTTTCTTTCTCTCTCTCTATTTCTTCCTTCCTTTCTTCCTTCCTTCCTTCTTTCTCTTCCTTCCTTCCTTCCTTCCTTTTCTTTCTTTCTTTCCTATTTATTTATAGTTGAGAGAAAAAGAGAGAGAGAAAGTGTGTGTGTGTGTGAGAGAGAGAGAGAGAGAGAGCATGAGAGAGGCAGAGTGGAGACGGAGACAGAATTGGAAGCAGGCTCCAGGCTCTAAGCTGTCAGCACAGAGCCCGATGCAAGGCTCAAACCCAAGAGCGGTGAGATCATGACCTGAGCTAAAGTCAGACATATAACTGACTGAACCACCCAGGAGCCCCAGGATTTTCTTTCTAATCTCTGTACGCATGTGTAAAAATCCAGAGAGGTAAGACAGGAGGCAGGAAGAAAAACAGATGCATATAGCACAAAATAAGAGCATTAAACACAAATCCAAATGTATCAAATGTGCAATAAATTTAATTGTTCCTGATTTTTCATTTAAAAGATCATGATTATCAGTGTGGATAAAAAAATTCAGCTATGTGCTTTTTCCATGGGCTACACCTAGCGATAAGGGAATGAGAACATTGAAAACTAGAGAATGGGAAACGGGTAGATCAGGGGAATAGTAACCAAAAGAAAGCCGATGTCAGACAAGCTAGATTTTTAAGACATAAAACATTACTAGGGGGAAGGAAGATCACAAAATAAAGGCAAAAAGTTCAATTCACCCGGGAAATTATAACAGTTCTAAACCTGTAGAGCACTTATTTAAATAGCCCCAAAATATATAAAGCAAAAGTGAAAGACTCACAGGGAGAAATCAAATTTGACGTATCTCCATCAAGTACCATTGATATGTCACACACACACACACACACACACACACAGTAGTTGACCAGTGCAATTTACTATACATAGTATTCGGAGACAATTCTCCATTTGTCTCTGTCTTGCTGTTGCAGATCTTGTGAATGCAGCTTTTGCTCTGGATATCTGTTCAAGGATGCTTGCAGAGTGAACAGCCTTGGAATATCCAGACGGTGTGTCCCTCTGGAACAGAAGAAAAATTTGTTCATTGGCTCGTATAGTATAGGTACCTTTTCCCTTCAGAGCTCGTATAGTATAGGTACCTTTTCCCTTCAGAGAAAAATTTGAGCAGGTTTGCAGCCCATTGTAAAACACTGGGGCTTCCTAGGCCTGGGGATCCTCAGTTGTGAGAGAAACCCACTGCATGTCCAGCGTCCACACAGACCCCTCCAAATCACCCTTGTGGGGAATGAGGGGCAAGGAGCTAGGGAGCTCATACTACCTGCTGTGTGCTAATAAAATCCATTGCTTCTGATCCCAAAGGCTCATGTCTTCTGTCAGCATCCCTGAAGCTGTACCAGGCTAAGTCACTATGCTGCAAGTAGGATAAAACATCAGTCCCTTTATAGTTCCTGATATGTAGAATCTTGCACTCAACAGTAGACAAGACACCATCTTCTCAAGCAATAAATGGAGCATGTGCAAATTATCTGGCAAGGTTCCTGCCACATGGAAGACATTTGATAAATGCCAGTTCTCACATTTCATTGGCACATTGACTCCTCTTAATTCCTTGAGCAGTCAGCACTCACAGGGAAGGAATAATCCAGATGAACAGAGATCACAAAGGTGCGTTAAACAGTCTGAGAGGTGGTTCTGTCCATCCCTAGACCTACAAAACATAATCTTGGATTACCTTTATTTTTTTCTGAAACTGGCTTCTATTTCTATAGTAACTTCTACCACCTATACACACCCAGGGAGGAACACCATGTGTTAGGTCTCAATCCTGTATCTCATTCCTGTGCCTGGAGCAGGATCTCAAGGCCAAGTGTCTACGAGGAAGCTCAATATCCGATCCCCTACCCTGTAGCCATGCTCCAGAGAGGAGGAGGCGAGTGGGCCAAGCTTTGATTGTGTGGAGGGAGGGCTGAACCTTCCCTCCTTGCTATACTCCTTGCCAAATCAGCCCAGCTCTATGCAGTCCAAAGTGACCAGGCCTTTGGGGACAGCCGTGTTCTTCATCACATTTGCCCAGTGGCCAGTCTCCGCTTATCCCCAGGGCTCCTTGAGTCACATATCCAGTTTCAAGGCACTGGTGTGCAGGGTAGATGTACTGAGGGTCTCCTGGAGAGGAAGAGATGATATTCTGGGCTCTCTCAGGAGAACCTCCTATAAATCTGTTCCTGCCCTGAGTTCCTGTGCCTAGAACAGCTCCTCCTTCCTTCTCCCACTCTGCCTCCAGAGCCTCCTCTTTTTGCTTTGCAAACCAGACAGCTCCAGTGCCACCTCCCCTCCCCACCTAAATCCTCCCTCTCCAAATTTGGGCTGCTCATGACTCCACTGAGCAAGTCCAAACAGTCCATCTGCTGTTTTGTCAAAGGCATTCCTAGGGGACCGCCCCCACTCTTTTCCAGCCATCCAGCCCCTGCAGGGTTTGCGACACTAGAGTTCTCAGAGCTCGACTCCTGTCCTCGCCAAGGTTCCCAGTGGGGGCATGTGCTCCAACCTCACAGGTTCTGTACATCATTATTGCACTCATTCCCTGCAGGTGAGGAGAGCCAAGTGCTGAAGCCGTAAGCCTGACTCACAGCCGGGGCTTCCTGACTTGAGGCTAAGGGCTTCCTCCGCCTATTTAATTAGACTCAGCAAAGGAGATATCTGTGAAGTGAGCACATTTCCCAATCACTGAAAATCCTAGGATGTTTCTGGTTCCCTCCCCACAGGCAGATTAAATTTGAAACATGTTTGGATTTTTTTAAAGTTTGTTTATTTTGTGAGAGAGAGAGAGTAGGGGAGGGGCAGAGAGAGAAGGAGAGAGAGAGGGAATCCCAAGCAGGCTCCATGCTGACAGCATGGGGCTCTATCCCACAGACAGTGAGATCATGACCTGAGCCCAAACCAAGAGTCAGTCACTTAACCAACTGAGCCACCGAGACATGTTTTATAATCCATACTTGGTGACTATCTACAAGATGTTAACTTGCCTGATCCGACCTATTCATGGTTTAGTTGTTGTTTTTTTTTCCAAATGAAGTATAGTTGGCACACAATGTTACATTAGTTTCAGGGGTACAGCATAGTGATTCAACAGATGTATGTGTTGTGCTGTGCTCACCACTAGTGTGACTACCATCTGTCACCTCACAATGCTAGTACAATACATGGCTTAGCTTCTAGTCTAGTAGGAGGAAACCACTCATTCCCTCAGTCTTTCACCTGACTGGCATGGAGCAGTGAATGAGACCAGGTCTGTCTCTTATTCTTGTTGGGGATGGCAGTGGGCGGGAGGACAAGGTTCAGCATGTAAACCAGACAATGTGATGTCCCCAAAGCCCGAGAGAGTGTGATCCATAATTCATTCTGCCAAGGGAATAAGACCTCACAGACATCTGAGAACTGAGCTGGGTCTAGAATAATTTTGTCAGGTGGAAAGTGAGCAAACTCTCAGCTTCCAGTTTGCACGCACCCAAGGTATAGGGTTCCCTTGGTTGTTCTGGGGCCCGGTTCACCCCAGCCTCTGCAACGTGTGACCCAGAGTTGACCCCGGTGCTGTCCTAGTCATGCACCTGAGGTAGCAGTGGTGATGTTGCTGGTCAGATGGTGCCGTCTCTTTCCCGGGTCCTAGGATAGGTCCAGTGGGTGTCTGTCTCCTAGAAGGTGGTCATGGTATTGTTGAGGCATCCAGTAACTAACAGAGTCTTGTTCCAGAGTAAAAGGTGACCACTATACCCAGACAGGCCCAGGCAGCAGCTCCCAGATCTTCTCGGATCATCAAACTACTACAAACCGCCCGAAGTGAGGGGCTGGGGGGAGGAGTGGAATCTGGGAAACGCAACAGAAAGCATCATCATTGCCCAACAGCCGAGACCCAGTCTTTGGCCTGGGACTTTCCCAGAACCACCAGAGGCCCAGGGGAATCCAGTGTGCTGGCTGCGTGGTGAGGAACTCTCTGGGGCTGTCTTCCCGACAGGAGCTTACAAGGTTTCACTGAAAAGATTAAAGGGCTGGACTGTGGTCAGAGATGTGAGCAGAGTTAAGTGGGCCAGAGGGATGTCCCAGCACCCTGGAAATTGCACCAGAGGAGGTGGGAGGTGTCAGGTTGAAGGGACCAAGGAGAGGGAACTGTGTTACCAGGGGAGGGTGTGTGTGGGTGGCAGTGAGGGTTTGTGTAGAGATAGGGATGAATACCGAGCCCTCTCTCTCCTGCCCTCCCATCTTCTCTGGGGCTTCCCATTGGCCAAACCCAAATGGAAGCCAGAAAGCATCACATGAGTGATGCAGTCCATATCTGTCAGGGGTTCCCTTCCCAAAGAAGGGAAGGCAAATAGAATAGAACCAGCACCTCAAGTGCAAGAGAATGGGGGGGGTGGGGTGGAGGAGAAGCCACTGCTAAGTGGGGGAGCTCACAAGCTGGTGGGAGGAGAGATACACCATATAATCTCTGAGGTCATCCCTAAAACAAGCCCAGGTGGCTGTGTGAGGGCCCGGCCATCCTTGAAAAAGAGATGAAACCATCTCTCAAAGATTCTGCCCGACACCTAAATGGATCCAGGATGGTGCACTCAGGGAGAAGTGTGGGAGTGGGAGGGTTTTGGCGTGGTCAGCGGGGACCCCTCCAGCTATCCAGCTGCTCTGTAGTGACACACAACTGCCTTGTCCCCAGTGCTATTGCCACTTGAAAGCATGTCCTGAGCCCAGGTCTTCAGCCCCTGACACGTGGCCATTGAGAGACAGCTTATCACAAAACAACGGAACAAGGAAACTCAGGTGCCCACGTCACAATTCATGTCCACTTCATGACAGATGGGGAAGTAGGCAGTGCTAGACATCAGCCTCGAGAGTGTCCTCGAAGCACTGCTGGCTCCTTCAACAGGCTCTTTGACACTCTAAGTCTTCACTGTAGTACAGTACTTTCTCCATTTGGCCCAGGGTTTTCCGAGTTGTCCACCACAACTCAGCCTTGCAGAGAAAACAGCCTTTTAAATTTTGCAAAGGGTAGATCCAATCTTTACTATTCACTGAGCAGAAATAGAAGCAAAATGCCTTTTATTCCATTCCAGAGACTTCTTCGGTACAGTAGCTTCGATTATTCCTCCAGATGATGTTCCCCAGGCTTCACCTCCTCTCCCCCTGCCTCTCTGCAGAATGGCATCTGGGATGTGGGTGGGGTGGGTCTGTGGCTTGTGTCCCCATGGCAGAGCAACGGGGCTCTCAGATTTGTGCGGTGGCTCTGATCCTCCCTGGTCTGGTTTACCTCTGGGCTGGCCTGGCCTGGCTCCAAGCACTGGATTTCAGTCATGGGACCCCTTGAGGTCTGAGTCCGGGAGAGGGTCTGGCCTCTGTGTGGCCAGGTGTTGCAAACTGTGTTTATTTTGCAAAACCCAGATGAGGCCTGCGCTGGGTGGTCTGTGACAGAGCCCACACCCAGCCTGATGTCAAAACAGAAGTCAGCTGACCCCAGCGGCAGACCCGGGGTCCTCAGAAGCCCCACTCCCACCTAGGCCTGAGCCGCCCTTCTGAGCTTCCTAAAAGGGCTCCTTCACCCCCGCCCCTTCTACAATCCACCTCAAAACCCCAGAGCTGGGGAGTGGGTTGTGGCCCAGGAGAAACCAGCCAAGATCAGACTGGTTTGCCAGATTGTGGCCCCGGATGACAAATTCTAGCCCTCCCGAGTAGAGTAGAAGGTGCCCCAGGGCTGTGGGTGGGCCTGTCTGCTTCGTGGTGGGAAGCCCTTGCCTGGGCCCACCTCCCAGTGCTGGTCCATAAGGAACAGACAAAGCTTGTGCTGAGTCATAAGCAAAGCTGGATCTCCCAGCTCGCACAAGAGGGTGGGAGAGGTATGAATAAGCTGAGAAATACCATCCGATGATCCTGTTAACTCTTTAACTCTGCTGTATTTTACACTCAGCCTCTGGAGCCATCAGAGGCCCAAATCTGGCCCCTCCCCTCGAGCTTTCCCTTCTGAGAAGCTCAGTGCACAGAAGAAGCCCTCCCTTTGCCAGGTCTGTGAACTTTGTCACAGGTTTGTGCAGCTTAACTCACACTCTGGACATTTATGACCCCTGCCCTGTGCTGGGCGGAGACAGAGGTTGAGGAGATGGAAGAAGGCTAACATGGTTTTTGGCCTCATTGCCTCACAAGGGAGACAGGCTTCCAATCCACAACAATGACAATGGTTACTATTTGGGGGATACCTTTTATGTGCCTTGGTCTTTATATACATCCTACCCATTCCTCCTGATGGCGCTGGGGAGTGAGTAGATCTCCAAGTTATCAATGGGGAAACCGAAGCTCAGAGTGGTCAGGGCACTTAGCCATGAAGTGGCGGAGATGGGATTCCAGCGCCGAGCTGCCCAGCCACTCCGCTGCCCTGAGCCTCCTGTGGTCACGGTGCTACCGCTGCTACCAGGCATCAGGAAGGAAGCCTGTTGGGTCTGCTCGACTGTCATTCTCAGGCACAGGTCAACATGGGCCCTACCCTGGCCTCTTGATTCACACCAGGGGCTCCCTCGGGGCCTCCGTGCACCATGCATGGAGGGAGCCAGCAGCCAGAGAAGGGTGTGCACCCTGGCAGACCTGGGCATCGGGCTCATTGAGGGGCATGCTGGCTGCTGCTGTCACCACTGTAACAGCGAGAACCCCAGTGGGTGGTAGAAGATTTGGGGGATGGGCAGAAAGGGCAGGAAATGGAAGACTCTGGAAAGGTTTAGTAGAGGGACTATTAGAGTATGGACACAATTAGGGGTATTAAAATGGGGTTACCTGATTTAGCAAATAAAAAAGCAGGATGCCAAGTTAAATTTAAATTTCATGTAAACAATGAATCATGTTTTTAGAATAAATACTCAGAGCTGTAATATTTGGGACATACTTATACTAAAGAAGTATTCTTTCTTTACTAGAAATGTAAATCTAACTGAGCACCCTGTATTCCTTTTCTGGCAAAACTGAGAAAGNCTTCTGGAAGGAAATAGGGGCAGTCAGCCCAGAACTCAGCAAGACAGGGAGGAAATGGGCAGAGAGGGCAGTGAGGGAAGAAATAAATACCCCCATCTCATTCTCTCCGTATCCCTGGTCTCTCCTTTTAGCAAAGGGGTCCCCGGATGCCATGTTCTGGGGGTCCTTGGCCCTGAGCAGGGCAGAGAACAGATCTGGACAGAGAGGAAGAAAATATCTAACAGAGCTCACATACAGACTTCTCCCCTCTCCTCACTGAGACTTCAATAGTTTGGATTAAATGTATTACCACCTGCTCTGTACTGGACCTACAATGACTCCGACTGTCTGCAGGGCCAAGTGCAAGCTCTTTAGCATCCAAGGAGGCATTGTCATCTGATCCTCTGAGCAGGCAGGGCTCCTGGGTGAACACGGTATTCGCTGTAGCTCCATCCGCTACAGTGGAAGAGCCTCAGGGCTCTTCCTTATGCTATTCCCTTGGGCACTCATGCAATTTATAGGATAGGGAAAGATAGGCAGAGAGGACACACCAGTCAGAGTGGCTAAAATGAGCAAATCAGAGAACTCTAGATGCTGGCGAGGATGTGGAGAAACGGGCCCCCTCCTACACTGTTGGTGGGAATGTAAACTGGTACAGCCCCTCTGGAAAACAGTGTGGAGGTTCCTCAGGCAACTAACAATAGAACTCCCCTATGACCCAGCAATAGCACTGCTAGGGATTTACCCAAGGGATACAGAAATGCTCAGGCATAGGAGCACATGTACCCCAATGTTCCTAGCAGCACTCTCCACAATAGCTAAAACATGGAAAGAGCCTAAGTGTCCAGCAACAGATGAATGGATCAAGAAGATGTGGTTTATCTATACCATGGAATACTACATGGCAATGAGAAACAATGAAATCTGGCCATGTGTAGCAACATGGATGGACCTTGAGGGTGTTATGCTGAGCGAAATAAGTCAGGCAGAGAAGGACAAGTATCATATGTTTGCACGTATAGGAGGATTAGGAGGCACTTAACTGAGGAACAAGGGGGAGAAGAAGGGGGGAAATGGTAGGGGAAAGGGAGAGAGGCAAACCATGAGAGACTCTTGAATGCTGACAAAAACTGAGGACTGATGGATGTGGGGGGGGATGGGCATAGAGGAGGGCACTTGTGGGGATGAGCACTGGGTGTTATGTGGAAACCAATTTGACAATAAACTATTTGTGAAAAAAAAATAGGCAGAGAGGGAAATATTAGGACCTGAGGTCCCTGGGTGGGGGAAAATCATATTTTGGAACAATGCTGTGAGGTTTTAACTACAGCAAACCTTCTCAGGTGGAAGGTCCCTCTTAAGAATGTAACAGACACCACCTACTCCCCCTCAGGTATCCCTCAGGAATTCGACGAAAGACCTGTCTTAAAAAAAAGTAGTAGACCATGAAATGCATAATCCACAAGGAATGATATGGCCATAAACCACCCCTATACAATGAAAATCGGCCAATCAGGAGGGGACAAGGCAGCACCTAGAGTTATCCAGCCAATGAGGGTAGGAGCCGTGAAGGAAAGGTGGGGAAGGTAGGGAGATTGACCAGAACCTTATAATACAAGGACCCTTGCCTATAGTCCCCGGTATTCACCTTCGAATGTCCCCTCTCTGTTAAGAGAGCTTTCCTACTATTCTTCCTGTCTTATACTCTGATAAACTTTGCCTGCTGCTCATTTTGTGTCCATCTCTTCATTCTTCCAGCAGCGAGACAACAAATCCTGGATGTTGACGTAAAACATCCTGTGATATTTAGCTCTGGAAAGTGCCCTTGGGGGATCTGTGNTGATAAGGGCTTGATGCCACTTGATGCTACTTCGTCCTGCTGGCCCACCCACGGCCTGAGCCAGGAAGCCATCAAGGGCTCCTGGCCAGGACTCCGACGCGTGGAGAAGGTTCTCTCCTCTCATGCCTTATTCCCACTTGCTGTCTTGCCTCTGTCTCTCTTTTTCCTGAGCAGAGTACATGGCTCTTTTCCTAAGCTCTCCCTCCAGCACAGTGCTGGGAATGCAAACACCATGGTTTTCTTTTAAAATTACATCCTTTTATTATAACTCAACAATTTAATTATAGTTATTAAATCTGTCTAATTTGGTACTTGTGGTATAATGAAAAAAAAGAAACACCCAACAATAACAACCCAAAACACAGGCTTTGGAATCAGATGATCTGGGTCTGTTTACATTTTTTCTTCGGGAAATCTTTGCCCCATTGACTCTGGTGACAGAAATTCTTATTGCAGATGGAAGTGTCACCCAGGGTCAGGGATCCCAGTCCGATTCTGGTAGAGCCAGGACCTTTCTGTTCAAACCCCTGCTTTCTGTATCACTTCCCCTAGGACACACACAATAGCATTCAAATAAGATTGCTTTTTCTTCTTTCTTTTTAAAATTTTTTTTACATTTATTTATTATTAAGAGACAGAGAGAGACAGAGCACAAACGGGGTAGGGGCAGAGAGAGAAGGAGACACAGAATCCGAAGCAGGCTCCAGGCTCTGAGCTGTCAGCACAGAGCCCGATGCGGGGCCTGAACCCGTGAACCGCAAGATCATGAGCTGAGCCGAAGTCGGTCTCTCAACCGATTGAGCCACCCAGGTGCCCCAAGATTGCCTTTTCAATAAAGTTTAATTTTTAAATTAAAATCGAGATCACCAAACATCTTTTTCATGTTTTTCTTGTAAGGACTTGATTCAAATGATTTGTGGTATTTCTTCCATGGGAGAGAGTTTCCTCTAGTTTTTGCTGTTCTGAACTTGGCGTCCCTGAATGAGTTTTAAGGAGTCCGTGAAGTCTTTTACACAGCATAAGGGATGTTGTGTTTCGGTGTTCACTCAACCCCCTCTGCTCATGATGCACCCCCCCGAGAGCCCATCTCCACGTGGGGCTACCCGATGTGACCACACACATATATGCCAGAGGACCAGCCTGGGGAAGCACTAAATGTATATCATTTACTGACAATATCTAAACACATCAACTATTAATTTTTGCTTACTGCTGAGACAGCTTTTATAATATTCTTATTTTTGAGAAACAGTCTTTTTGCTTCACAACAGAACTACATAGGGGCACCTGGGTGGCTCAGTCACTTAAGTGACTCTTGATTTCAGCCTAGGTCATGATCTCACAGTTCATGAGTTCGAGCTCTGCATCAGGCTGTGTGCTGATGGCATGGAGCCAGCCTGAGATTCTCTCTCACCTTCTCTCTGCTCCTCCCCCGCTTGTGCTCACTCTCTCTTAAAGTAGATAAATAAACTTAAAGTAAATAAATAAACTTTGCTTTAAAAAAATTTTTTTAAAGCAAAAAGCCACAATGTTATGTAACGCTCTGTTAACATGTATGCAATGTTAATGTATTCAGAATTTTCATATTCCTGGGGTGCCTGAGGGGCTCAGTTGGTTAAGCATCTAATTGTTGATTTTGGCTCAGGTCATGATCGCAGGGTCCATGGGATCGAGTCCTGCATCAGGCTCTATGCTGACAGTGCAGATCCTGCTTGGGATTCTCTCTCTCTCTCTCTCTGCCCCTCCCCTGCTCATACACTCTCTCTCAAAATAAATAAACATTTTTTAAAATTTCATATTCCTGAAGAAAAATCTTTTTTGAAAACTCACAGAACATCTGGTGCAATGTCCCCCTATTCCCTGTTTCGGCAATCACATACCTCCTCAGAAACGAATACCGTGGAGGTATAGTGCTGTCGTGCATCCGATGCACTTCCAGCAGGTTGTCCCCTCCCTTCCTTCTGTGCTCCCCACCCTACCTGCACACACTGCCAGCAGCTTTGGTGACAAAGTGCAGACACATCCACTCACAATCCTTTATGAGTTAATAACTTTATGGTTTTCCCCAGGAATAATGGCCATATTATATTCGTGGGACTCGAGGGTCCTATTTGATGGAGAAGAGAAAAGTGGGGTGGGGGGGAGAGAAAAGAAGGAAGGAAGGAAAGGAGGAAGGAAGGAGAGAAGAAAGAGTCTGCCCTGAAGGCTAATTGAAGCTCTCACCTCTGGTGTCAGAAGCCACTTGCAACCCCTTCCGCCATGTTAAAGCTCTTGGGGCTAAGCCTCAGGTAGAACCCTTCTACACAGACCTGAGCATGCAGGTATATGACATTAGCATGCATGTGAGGTTTACATGTGTAGAAACACAGTGACAGGCTACCCTGACATGTCGCAAGGGTCCATCTGCTCTGCTCATGCTGCCTTATGTACCTAAAATACCCTCCTGCCATGTCTACCTTTTGAGAACCTCAGTCCTTCAAATCCACCTCCTCCTTGGAATTTTGTCTGACACTTCCCTTCTTTCTATTGCAATCACTTTCTGTCATCAGCTGGGACCTTTTTAAAAAATGTTTATTTCTTTATTTTGAGAGAGAGAGAGACAGAGGGAGAATGAGTGGGGGAGGGTCAGAGAGAGAATCCAAAGTAGGCACCACACTGTCAGCATGAAGCCTAACTTGGGGCTCGATCCCACAAATGTGAGATCATGACCTGAGCAGAAATGAAGAGTCAGAAGCTCAACCGACTGAGCCACCCAGGTGCCCCTCTGCTGGGACCTTTCAGACAATGGCAAGGCCTGGTCCTGAGACAGTATGAGGGATGTTGCCAAAGGCAGACCCAGGTGAAGGAATGTTAGGGGCCCTGTACTGAGTATGGCTGCTGGAGGGACTCACCAGAAGGCAGACCTCTGGCATGCAGCTGGGATGAGAGGCCAAAGGGAGGCAAGGCTCTGAGCACAGGGACAGCTGATGGCTGCTAAGAGTCAGAGCAGCTGGCCCACGCGGGCAGAGGGGGAGGGACTCAGCTGTGGCTTTTTTTTCCCCTTCAGGGTAAGGATGGGGCAGAGAAGACGCTCCAGAAATATTCTCAAATGAGAATGAGCCAATGAATGGTTCTCCAGAGGCTGTGAGCCCCAGGAGTGCAACACCTGGAGTCCTATGAAGAGAAACGGAATCCCTGGGTCAAGGCTGTGGAGGAAACAAGAGTATTGTTCAGCACAGCCCGTGTGTCACACGGCCAGGGCCCTGGGCTGGCGAGGGAGCAGCGGGGCCTGGCATCCAGCACAGGTCCTGGTTTGGCCAGCAAGACTCAACGTCATCGTCCAAAGGAGGGGCCTTAAAGGACCCTCTGGATCAGATTTCTCTCCATACTAAATTTTCTGAGGCTTGAACTTCAAATATTGAGATTATGAGTGATTTCTATTTTCTTCTTTATACTTTTCTGGATTTTAAAAATGATTTTGATCTAATCAGAGTGTTTCACCAGCCCACCCCTCCCCACTTTTCAGGACACCCCTCGTTCTCTTCTCTGCACGTCTGGCTCTCCTATAGTGTTTCAGTGATGTCCAGGGTCACTGTCCAGAAATGTCTGGCTTTGGGGTGCCTGGGTGGCTTAGTCGGTTAAGCGTCCGCCTTTCGCTTAGGTCATGATCTCGCGGTTCGTGGGTTTGAGCCCCGTGTCGGGCTCTGTGCTGACTGCCAGCTCAGAGCCTGGAGCCTATTTCAGAGAGTCTGTATCTCCCTCTCTCTCTGACCCTCCCCTGCTCACGCTCTCTCTCTCTCTCTCTCTCCTAGAAATAAATAAAAATATTTAAAAAAAAAAAAGAAAGAAAGAAATGTCTGGCTGGCTTTGGAGAAAGGCTGAAATGCAGCCTGCGACCCATTTGTCAAGCCTTGTTGCACATCAGGAAAGAGCTGTCTTTTCATAATTCTTCTATCCAGACAGGGCTCCTATTTCCAATTCTCACAAAGGTGCTGTATGTGCAAACCAAGGACAGGCTAAAATTACTTGGGGAGCAAGTCTAGACAAAAGTACTTGGAGTTACCACCATTACCCACTCAGGGTGTGCCGTCAGACCCCAGTGGGCTCAGCTGCAGTTGCCGGAGCCCCTGATGTTGCTGGATGCATGGCCATCACGGCAGGATGCCGCCATGATGGTAAGCAGGGCTCTCCATGAGCCACAGTGTGCTGTATTCTCTGGGATCCTCAAAGGCACAAGATTCCAGGACGAGTGCTTCATTTTGCCCCATGGTTTCCCAGCCTGAGCCTCAGTCATTCAGAGCTAAGGCAAAGCTGTATTTTATAAGCTTACTCTGTTTTAACTTAACTGTGAGATTAATTTAGCCATTGAGGACATGAGGGTGCTGGTAAGGTGATAAAACTGAGTGACGACACTCTGCTGACCTTCTGTGGTTGCTCATCTTTGAGGGCTGAGGCATTCTAATTGATTCAAACTTGTGTCTGTGACCTCTTCTCAAAGACATACTTCAGCTTAAGTTTGAATGCTTTCCCAGACGGCTCCTCTGTCCCCCAGGCAGAAAGATTTCTGGGCCCTTCCCACCAGTGAGGCAGACAGGCCACACATCAGCCCCTGGCTTAGGGATAGCCATACCCTCCCCCCTCCTGATGTCACTTTGATACTCAGAAAGATCAGATGGGTCTTCTTTGCTTTCTCTCTTCCCTTCATATTAAATGGCAACATACAACAGGCTTCAGACATTCTCAAGGTAGAGCACACGGAAACAGGTATGAGCAGACACTGGCAGCTTCCTACCCAACAGCCTTCTCAGTCCACCTTTCTTGGTCAGATATCAAGCAGCCATGAACTCAAGGACCCCTTCCCACCCTCAAGAGATGAATCTCATTAGTTTAAACCATTCATGGTGATTTCTTTCCCTTTTCATCTCTGCGCACCCAGCATCTGGTCTGGCCTGGCCATCCTCTTGGGCATGGTCACCCCAGGAGCAAAGGTCATCTTCACCCAGAGCCCAACACATGTACGCTCAACTCCAGGTAAGCCCTGAGACGTATGTTAGTTTGAATGGCTCTACTGACTTATAGACATTTAATTCTTCCAAATCAACTTTAATCTACCCCCAAGTGCTCTCATACCCCTACTAGAACTGTGTGGAAACTTCTGGAGCTTCCTTCTGACATCAGTCACTGGGCCCTCCTCTTTACCACTTGGACACCTCCTGACTTAGGCAGACTGGCGTGGATCCTTCAGGTCAGGTGGCTCTGTGCTTTCTGTGCAACATTCTCAGTGCAGGAATATCTGGCATGGCGGGAAGCCCCAGAGTGTAGGGTTCAGAAGGTCCAGGTGCGTCACGGTGCCGGTCCTTTGTTCACATGGTCTCCCTCAGCCATGGCGGGGGGGAATCTCTCTTCAGTGTTACTCTCAAAGGCGCCCCCTGCAGGACATGAGCAAAGCTCTTTTGTCAGCTTGGGCTTTTATTAAAGGGGCGCATCAGGGCTACTTTGCAAAGTTCCCTCAAGCAAGACTTGACCAAGGGCCTGGCTGCCCTCAAGGGGGAGAAGAAAACACTGGGAGAATGTGTAGTAAGTATCCCTCCATCCTCACCAGGACTCCATGGGAGGCTGCAGTTTCAGCGGCCACTTCAGGAGGCTCACTGGTCATATGCATGACATCACGCCTTCCTGAGGCCCTCATGAGGGGCCAGAGCACCCTTTGCCAGTGCAGAGCTGACAAACGAGAAGGCTGTGCAAACTGATTGGAGCACACGCTGAGCAAGGGAAACACAAGAGAGGTAAACATTACATCATCACTGACTAAATTTTTTTAATTTGCTGAGTAAAACTCCTGTTGGTAATCCTGGCATCCTGCTTTACAAATCTGCTGATTGGTAGGGGCGCCCCCCTGTGTTACTACAGCGTAATGTCAACTTGGTCTTGGAGGCAGCACCAGCACCCTCCCCGCAATGGTCTCCTGCCTGGGTTTTCTCCTTGTTTCTGGCCAGTAGGCCCACTTTCTGTGCCCTGAGGAGAAACGCCAGGCTATGGCCGGCCCCTGCGGGTTGAAGCAGCAGCTGCCAGGCTTGTGGGAGAGTCTCTCCAGTCAGACTGAACATTTTGTCTTTTTACACTCTGTACACCTTTACACTCTTAGAAACGATTGAGGATCCCAGGGTGTTGGCATGGTTGTATCTCTTGATCTATATACTCTATTAGAAAGTAAAGCTGAGAATGTTTAAAGTATGCATTACTTCATTTAAAATAGAGACCATAGGGGCGCCTGGGTGGCTCATTTGGTTGAGTGCCCGATTTCAGCTCAGGTCATGATCTCACAGTTTGTGAGTTCGAGCCTCGTGACGGGCTCTGTGCTGATAGCTAAGAGCCTGGGGCCTGCTTTGGATTCTGTCTCCCTCTCTCTCTGCCCCTCCCTTGCTCATGCTCTCTTTCTCAAAAAAAAAATAAACATTTAAAAAAATGTTTAAAAAGCAACAACAAACCCGTATTAACACATTTTAATGAAAACTAGATTTTTTTAAAACAAAAAAGTTCATAGAAAGGGTGTTTTACACTCTTGCAAACATGTTTAATGTCTGGCTCAGCAGAAGAGAGCTAGGTTCTTATATTGGCTTCTGTGTTCAGTTTCTTAAATTCCCCTGCACACTCATGCAAGGATGAGAGTGAAAAGGGCAAATAACATCTTAGTGTTTTTGTGAAAATATGTTTGACCTCAGGTCCTCCTGAAAGAGTCTTAGGGACTCCCAGTGGGCCCCAGAGAGCTATGAGAACTGCTGAATTAAGAATATGGACACACGAGGGGAGCCTGGGTGGCTCAGTCGGTTAAGCATCAGATTCTTGATTTCAGCTCAGGTCATGATCTCATGGTTCGTGGGATCCAGTCCCATGTCAGGCTCTGTCCTGGCGGTGGGGAGCCTGCTTGGGATTCTCTCTTTCCCTCTCCTTCTGCCTCTCTCTCTCTCTCTCTCTTCCTCTCTTTCTCTCTCAAAATAAATAAATAAACATTCAAAAAAAAACATAAAAAAAAGAATATAGACACATGAGCCATGGGCCTTGGTACAGGTCTACAACATAACATTTTTGTTAATGGCCAACTTTGATTTTGGGGCTCCCCTTTCTTTGCCAGCCAAAGAACACATAGCTCCCAGATGAGAGGGGTGCGTGCTCTCATGACGTTCTGTATGCAGGAGACAGGAGGAAATGTCCCCACGTGGTCACTGTGTCTGGCGAGATCCTGACCCACAGGTCCCACCCAGGCAGAAAAGCAAGCCTCCAGGGCATCACCAGCGGTTGGTTGAGCACTTTTCACAGTGCTTCTCACCCATCCTCTTAGAGCCTGGCCACTTCTTAGAGCCTGCTCTGGTGGCTAAGAGGGCCACCTGTCAGAGGGCCCTAACTTCTGTTCGGGATACTCCTGGATCCCTGGGCAAAAGCAGAGGACACTCTTTCCCTTAAAACAAGAAGTTGAGAAGGATTCCTTGCTTGTTCCTAGGAACAGAACTGTCCCTGAGCCACCCCTTGCCCGGAAGCACTGCTCAGAGGGCTTGGCCACAGGCACTGAGGTTCCTGGTTAACTCCTCAAACCCTGAGCTTCACCAGATTTAATAATCACTCTTTCCTCATAGTAGACGGTGGCCTGCGATGCCTTACTCCTCAGAGAAATCTCTAGTGATGGGGACCTCGGAGAACTTGAAGAGCCACCGAAGGGGACATGTTAGATTTTGGGGTGTGTTCACAGTATTCCTCACCTCTGAGGCTGACCCCATGACAGTGCTGATTGAGATTTCCAGGGAGGAGGTGGTCAGTAGTGATACCTTGGGCCTGAGCAACGGAATTTCTGGACAGCCACTTACTTTGCTGCATAACCTTGGGAAGGTCTCTTTGTCCTTCTCAACTTCAGTTTCTTCATCCGTAAAACGTAAAACTAATAGAATCCCCCTTTCCAGTTGTGGTAGGATTTAGAGATAATTTTTTGCAAAGCACTGAGATGCCCACCAGGGAATCAGTAGACCTGAGGACTCCTCTTCCCTGGCGGGGACAGCAGCCCCCTATCTCCATTCCGTGGAAAGGAAGCCGGATTCCCTGCAGCCGGTGCTATTCAGTGAAGGTCAGGCCTGTGCTTGGGGGGGCGAGGGGGGGTCAGAGGCCCAGCAGGCCCGGGTGGGGGG